>NC_083403.1:93349207-93649207 GCF_020745735.1 Hemiscyllium ocellatum
GGTGCTGAAGCTGTTATTCTTGTGGAAATAAAAGGTTGGGAGAAGGGATTTAATGGGAATGTTCAAAATTGATCAGGGTCTGAACAAAATCAATATTGAAGAACTTTCCATCGGCAAAAGAATCAAGATCCAGAGAGCACCGATTGGAAAAGAAGCAAGGAGGACATGAGCAATGTCTTTGACATAATGGATGGTTGGGACCTGGAATGCATTGCCTGAAAGTAGTGGCTGAGGTTAGCTGATCATGGCCTTTAAACAAAAATTAGATTATTATCTGAAGAGAGAATGGGAATTTGAGTGTACCTGTGGAAGGCCAGTATGGACATGATGAGTCCAATGACCTGTGGTTCTTTTCAGTGAGTTTCAGGGTGAGACATCTGCCACTCTCTTCTATTTTTAATGATTTAATAAGCATTATACAGTCTTGGATGTTGGACAAGACTTATCCTAATGCTGTTCCACAGGGGCAAGGTAAATGGTGCTATTTGTCTCTCGCTGTGCTCAGTTTATCTACTTGGATTCCTCAGCTGGGTTTCAGTAGACTCTCAGATATAAAAGGAGAATGGTACTTCAGTTGAAGGCTTGAGACCTTCTTACAGTGAAGCCATAACCTATCAAGAGTCTAGGACGTTTGTCCCAAATAATCCTTGCAGACTGCTCCTGGGAGCATGCATCCTCATTAAGTCAGTGGGAATCAGTAGTTAAGAATGGCAGACAGTTGGCAGAAAGCAAAAAAGCATCATCTAGCTCTGAGTTGTGTGGAACAAAACCTTCTTCACAAGAGGCAGAGGAAGTGCTCCATGTGGATGGAATGTAATTGGCTGCCAATTGATGTTTCTGGCCAACTGTATCCAAGAGAGGCAATATCTATTGCTTCTGTTGAAATACTGCACATAAATAATCCTGATGCAGTCATCTCGGAATCTATTTGACCAGTAGATCTAATGGATTGTGTAATCTGGAAATATGTTAACAGGCTAGAGTAGATCCCTGGAGGGCAACATAGTGTCAGGTTAAATACATTGATCATAGCAGTATTCTTGTGCTGGCATATATTGTTCAAATAGCAATAAACTCACTTCAAACTATGCCCCACACCAAGAAAAGGTATCTCTTCGGTTGCCAAACCTTTCCCAGGAGTTGTATGTGGTTGTCCCACAGGACACCCCAAAACATTATGATCAGCCCATTCCCTATCAGATCTTTAATTTGCTAGAATAGCAGAATTTTGTAGAACTTTAAGTTACTTGGTACTATGTCCTCCATAGGTCTCTCCAACCATCCTTGCTGGTCAAGAGCAAAAGAGTAAACAAATTCACAAATAACACTGACTTTGGTGCTATTTTTCCCTAATTCTTTGAAGCATAATTAGCTACTTCCATGTCTCCTGCCTTTATTTCATTGACTAGAAGATTAGTTAGCTGAAGTTTGGAATCTCTCAAAATTTGGAATTGCAGCTTCCCACATGTGCCTTGGTCTGATGACTTACAGGTCCTTCACGTTTCCTATCTGTATCACCCACCACACAGCTTAATCTTCAGAGGAGACTGAGATAGAGTTTCTGATAGAGCACCTCCTCAAATGGCCTTGTCTTAGACTTGGATCCCTTGGTCAAATCATGGACATAGTTGACTAAAGAGCCCATCCTTGTTCATCTATTTAGCCCCAAGGAAGAGTAGTCTTCCAGTTATTTCTCCAATGATCAATTGGAGCAAAGCGTAGAACTATTTTGTAATGGTATTGTAATTTAGATTTCAAGATGGCTGTCGGTTACTTCTGTGCAGGATTTTCTTGTTTTTTAAAAAAAGGTCATAAAATCTTTCTGGAACAGTGACCAAAACCAGCATGTATCTTCATGTAAACTAATACACTCCTTCCGTGTTAGTAGAAGGAAGTTCTGTAGGTTAAATGTTGAATTAGAAACAATGCCAATAGTTTTCAGAAGGACCTAGGATTGAGCAAGTTTTTAAAATTCACTTCGGAAGACATCGGTATTGAGTTTAAAAGCAAGTTTAGCTCCTCTTGGGTTTAGTTCAGGACAGTTTAGGGAGCAAGTCACGGTGGCAGAAGGGTTTAGTTTGCAAAACTTCTGAACCAGGAAAGTTTGCTTAGAAATCTGCAGATCATTCGAACTGAGAAAATCTCTGCTCAGATTTGTGAAAAATTATTTTGGATGTGCAAACTTTTATTCTGAATACATATTTAAAAAACTGAAGTCATGGTCTATAGCAGTGTGATCGTAAACTGGTATGCTGACACAATGACTTCTGCAGGTAGGAGCTGTTACTGTGCATGAAACTCAGAGATCTGCACAACGACAAAGGAAGTTAAGAGAATGTTGGTCTTCAGTCCATCTCACTGAATTCCTTCTGTCCACAAACCTTGTTCCCTACCCTTGGAGGTCATCCCTTTTCCTAGCTACTGTCAAAGGCAGAATCGAACTTTTGTCAGTCATATTGTCCTGTTTGACTACGGGTCCAGCATGTGACTACACATTTTCTTGATCATCAAGATAGCTTACTGCCAGCAAACTATTAGTGGTTGCCTCCTCCCCCGCCTCAGCATATTTGGTGCTGAAACTCTTATCCACGCCTTTATCATTTTCAGAGTCCGGTGACTTTCAAGTTGGCTTCATCAGAACTCAAACCATTAATTCTGCTTTCTTCCAACAATCAGATAATCTTGCTTGATATTCTGTATTCACAATATTGGGGTTGACTGTCAAAAGCAAGCCTTTATTCTACAAAATCCTTATAGAAAAGATACATTCAAATGGCATCCTGCATCAACTCAGACCCTGGAAATATGCAAATCCTGCTCTGTAAATGCTGCTTCTACTACCTAACGACAACCATGTGCCAAAATTTGGAGAGTTATCCCTAAAGCTTAATCAAGCAACAGCCAGACACAGTTATTATTTGCAGAATCATACCTTACAGTCAAATTCCTCCATCACCTCCCTGAGTACCAGAGTTGGTGGACACAGTGATTTACAATTAGCTAATAATGCCTTGGGACTAACATTGATTCTGGATCCTGTGAATTCCCTTGACATCAGAAAAAACAAGGAATCCTGCAGCAGATTATTAAGTAATACTCCATGTCAACCATGGCTTAGAGGAGGCACAGAGGGTAACAAGACTAGAGAATGGACTGTGGATGGGAGTCTTCAATATCCATCACCAAGAATATTAATATCATTACTGATTTGAATTGTCTGAGTCCTGAAGGATATATATCCTATAGTGCATCTGCTGCAGGTGGGGGAATGAACTAGTAAGGAGAACGTGAAGACTGGAGATGCTGGAGATCAGAGTCGCGAGTGTAGTGCTGGAAAAGCATAGCAGGTCAGGCAGCATCTGAGGAGCAGGAGAATCGACGTTTCAGGCAAAAGCCCTTCATCAGGAATGAGACTTATGAGCCGAAGTGGTGGAGAGATAAATGGGAGGGTGGTGAGTCTTGGGGAGGAAGCTGAGAGTGAGATAGGTAGATGGAGGTGGCTTAATGGCGATAGGTCAGAGAGGAGAGTGGAGCGGATAGGTGGGAAGGAAAGTGGACAGTTAGGACAGATCATGAGATCAGTGCCGAGTTGGAATGTTGGAACTGGGATAAGGGCGGGGGAGGGTAAATGAGAAAACTAGTGAAGTCCACCTTGATGCCGTGTGGTTGGACAGTCCCAAGGGGAAGATGAGGTGTTCTTCCTCCAGGAGTTGAGTGGTTAGGGTGTGGTGATGGAGGAGGCCCAGGACCTGCACGTCATTGGTGGAGTGGGAGGGGGAGTTCTCTGAAGTGTGCTGCGAGTCAGCATCCTGTCTCCCCAATGTAGGGGAGACTGCATTGGAAGCAATGGATAGAGTAAATGACATGTGGAAGTGCAGGTAAATCTCTGATGGATGTGGAAGGCTCTTTTGGAGGTGAGGGGTGAGGTGTAGGGTGTGGGTGCAGGTTTTGCAATTCCTGTCAGGAGGGGAGGAGATGGAGGGATGCGTGTGGACTTGACAAGAGAGTCACGGAGGGGATGGTCTTCACGGAAAGCAGATGGGGTGGGGAGGGAAATATATCCTCTGTGGTGTGGTCTATTTGGAAGTGGCGGAAATGGCAGAGAATGGTGCAGTGTATACAGAAGTTGGTGGGGTGGAAGGTGAAGACCGTTGGGGTTCTGAGCTGAAAATGTGTTGCTGGAAAAACGCAGCAGGTCAGGCAGTATCCAAGGAGCAGGAGAATCGACGTTTCGGGCATGAGCCCTTCTTCAGGAATGAGGAAGGTGTGCCAAGCAGGCTAAGATAAAAGGTAGGGAGGAGGGACTTGGGGAGGGGCGTTGGAAATGTGATAGGTGGAAGGAAGTTAAGGTGAGGGTGATAGGCCGGAGTGGGGGTGGGCGCGGAGAGGTCAGGAAGAAGATTGCAGGTTAGGAAGGTGGTGCTGAGTTCGAGGGTTGGGACTGAGTTTGGGGTTCTGTCCTTCTTGTGGTGCGAGAGGTGAGGTTTGAGGACGGAGGTGTGGGAAGTGCATGAGATGTGCTGGAGAGCATCATTGACCACATGCTAGGGGAAAATGTGGCCTTTGAAGAAGGAGGCCATCTGGTATGTTCCATGGTGGAACTGGCCCTCCTGGGAGCAGATGCAGCAGAGGTGGAGGAATTAGGAATAAGGGATAGTGTTTTTACAGGAGTCAGGGTGGGAGGAGGTGTATTCCAGGCAGCTGTGGGAGTCGGTGGGTTTGTAGAAGATTTCCGTGTTGAGTCAGTTACCATTGATGGAGATGGAGAGGCCCAGGAAGGGGAGGGAGGTGTCTGAGATGGTCCAGGTGAAGGTAAGGTTGGGATGGATTGAGTTGGTGAAGTTAATGACCTGTACAACCTCCTTGTGGGAGCATGAGGTGGCGCTGATACAGTCATCGATGTAGTGGAGGGAAGGGTGAGGAATGATGCTGGTGTAACTGCGGAAGATGGACTGTTCCACTTAACTGACTAAGAGGCATAGCTGGGGCCCAAGCGGGTGCACATGGCTACTTCTTTCGCCTGGAGGAAATGGGAGGATTCAAAGGAGAAATTATTGAGCTCAATGAGAGTGTCAGTGGAGGGGTACTGGTGGAAACGTTGAGAGAGGAAGGAATGGAGGACTTGGAGGCCCTTGTCATGGCAAATAGAGGTGCATAGGGACTGGATGTACATGCAGAACATGAAGCATTGGGGGCCAGTGAAAGAAAGTCTTGGAGGAGGTGGAGGGTGTGAGTCGTATCCCGAACGTATGTTGAGAGTTCCTGGACCGGGCTGATAGGACGGTATCGAGGGATGAGGAGATGAGTTTGGTGGAGCAGGAGCAGGCTGAGACAGTGGGTTGGTCGGGACAGTCAAGTTTGTGCTTCTTGAGTAGGGGGTCTTCAAAGGCCGCGATTTCCCCTCCCAAGTGGTCGATGATGCCCTCAGCGCATCTCATCCACTTTGCGCACTTTCTCCCTTGAACCCACCCCTCCAGTGGCAAGAAGGACAGAACCCCCTGTTCCTTACCTTCCAACCCACCAACCTCTATATACATCGCATCATCCTCCGTGATTTTTGCCACCTACAAAGAGATCCCACCACCAGAGATATATTTCCCTCCCCATCTCTATTTGCTTTCCATAAAGACCGTTCTCTCCGCGACTCTACTGTCAGGTCCAGGCCCCCCACCAACCCCACCCTCCACTCCTGACACCTTCCCCTGCCACTGCATGAATTGCAAAACCTGCACCCACATCTCCCCCCCCCCCCCCCCCCCATCTCCGTCCACAGCCCCTAAGGAGCCTTCCACATCCATCAGAGTTTTACCTGCACTTTCACACACATCATTTACTGTTGGTCCCAATGCGGTTTCCTCTATGTTGGGGAGACAGGACGCCGATTTGCAGAGCGCTTCTGAGAACATCTCCATGACACCAGCACCAACCAACCCCACCACCCCGTGGCCAAATACTTCAACTCCCCCTCCCACTCCACCAAGGAACACAGGCCCTGGGCCTCCTCAAACACCACACCCTAAACACCCGACTCCTGGAGGAAGAACACTTCATCTTCCCCTTGGGACCCTCCAACCACACAGCATCAAGGTGGACTTCACCAGTTTCCTCATTTCCCCTCTCCCCACCTTATCCCAGTTCCAACCTTCCAATCTGACCTTATGAGCTGTCCACTTTTCTTCCTATCTATCTACTCCATACTCCTCTCTGACCTATCACCATTAAGCTACTTCCACCTGACGCCTGAAGGAAGAACGCCTCATCTTCTGCCTTGGGACACTCCATCAACACAGCAGCAATGTGGATTTCACCAGTTTCCTTATTTCCCCCGCCCCCATCTTATCCCAGTTCCAACCTTCCAACTTGGCTCTGCTGTCATAACCAATCCTACCTGTCCATCTTCCTTCCCACCTATCCGCTCCACCCTCCTCTCTGATCTATCACCACTATCCCCATCTCTATCTACCTATCGCACTCTCAGCTACCTTCTCCCTCCCCCCACCCAGACCCACCCCCCTCCTATTTATCTCTCCACCATCTCGGCTCACAAGCTTCACTCCTGATGAAGGGCTCTTGACCAAAATTTAGATTCTCCTGTTCCTTGGATGCTGCCTGACCTGCTGTGCTTTCCAGCACCACACTCTCGACACTCAACCAATAAGACCTTATCCTTGCTAATCTAACCGTCACAGATGCACTAGTATGTGACAGGATTGATTGAATTACTATTACATAGTTCTTGTGGAGACAAAGTTCTGCCTTGTCACTGAGGACACTATCCACTGAGTTGTCTGGCACAAACATGGTCATAGTTGGGGTAGATTCAGAATAGATTGAGGGGTTCAAAATGGTGGCCGCAGAGCATAATTGGATTCTAACTTGGCTGGTATATTCCTCACTCCATCACCATCATATAGAGGAATTCAATGAAGAGTAAAGGAGAACATGCCAAGGAACAGCAGCGGGGATATCTAAAAATGACTTTCAACCTGATGAAGTTACCAAAAAAATCAGACCTTGTGCATGCCAGTTAATGGAAGCAGCACTCAAAAGTCAGAACTAAACAATTCCACAAACACTAGACCAGGTCAGAGCCTTGCAGCCCTAAAACATCCAGTCAGGCTAATTAGCACTTGAGTTAGAAGAGGTGGTTTAGTGAATATTCCAATCCTCAATGATGAGGGATCCCAGATTGTCAGTGTAAGAGATAGCACTAAAGCATTTGCAACATTCTGGAGCCATGGTACTGTGTAGACAATTCTTCTCAGCAATCTCCAGCATCATAGATGTCTGTCTTCAGCCGATAAAATTCATTTCATGTGAGAGATAGCTTAAAGCCCTGGATGATATAAAGTCTATGGTTATGACAACATCATCGCTGTAATATTGGAGACTTGTGGTCTGGAAGTAGCTCCATCCTTACCCAAGCAATTCTGGGAAGTTATAATGCTGGCATCCATACAACAAAGCGAATTGTCCAGGTATATTGTGTCTACATAAAGTAGTACAAATCCAAACCAGCCAATTACCACTCCATCAGTCTGCTCTTGACAACCAACAAGTTGATGAAAGGTGTCATTAATAGTGTCACTTACAAAACAATAATCTGTTTGCTTATGTTCATATTAGGCTCCATAGTACGCACTTAATTCCAGATTTCACTGCATATTTGTTTCAAACATGGACAGAAGGCCAAATTCCAGAGTTTAGATAAAGGTAATTGCATTTGAGATCAGGCCTGCAATTGAGCGTGTATGGCACCAAGGAACCAAGCAAAATTTTAAGTCAGTGGAAATTGTGGAAATGTCTCCATCAGTTGAGTCATTCCTAATGCAAAGGAACATGGTTCTGGTTGTTGGGGTAGCCAGTTACCAGACTCAGTGCATTGATGTAGGAGTTCCTCAGGACACTGTCACATATCTAATTGCCTTCAGCTCCTTCATCAATGAACTTCTGTCTTGCATAACATCAGAAATGGGGATGTTCACTGATTATTGTATGAAGTTCAGCATCATTCATAACTGCTTGGATACTGAAGCTGTCAAGTTCAATATGCAGCAAGACATGGATAGCATCAGGCTTAGACCAACAATTGGCAAGTAACATTCACATCCCTCAAGTGGCTGGCAATAAATATCCCCTTCAAAAGAGAACCAAACCATCTCTCTTTGACATTGTGCCAAACTTGCTGTTAGCTGAAAATGTGTTGCTGGTTAAAGCACAGCAGGTCAGGCAGCATCCAAGGAACAGGAAATTCAACGTTTCGGGCCAGAGCCCTTCATCGGGCTCTGCCCAAAACGTCGAATTTCCTGTTCCTTGGATGCTGCCTGACCTGCTGTGCTTTAACCAGCAACACATTTTCAGCTCTGATCTCCAGCATCTGCAGACCTCACTTTTTACTCAAACTTGCTGTTACCAATGACTAGAAATAGACTGGGCCTACCATACAAATATTGTGGCTACAAATGCAGTTCAAATGTTGAGCATTCTTCAGAAAATAATTCAGTTATTAACCTCTTGAACACCAAGATGGGTTGATTAGGAAGCAGATTCCCCTCCACCCCCAACTTGCCCAAGGATGCTGTGCGATCCATCCAGTGGATTGAGAACTCATCTTGTAAGAAAGGTGAAGCAGAAGTGAGCCATGTCACTGTAAAGCAGACCATACAGTAGTATCCCAATATTTTTGGTCAGTGAGCCTAACTTTAAGTTCGTCCAGCTGGTTTTCAGTAGCTTGGACATTTGCCAGGAGTATGTGACTTGAAACCGCGGGCCATGTGTCTCCCATGTTTCCTTGGGTAACTTGGGTCTTGTTCAAGTTGAGGTCTAGAAATGTTGCAGGCTTGTTTTTCCTTTTTTGATCCAGTGAAGAAATACAGGTTGGAGATTTATTAGGACAGATTTGCAGTGGCTTACTTTTTGCAGTAACAGGATTCTTTGGCTTCACTTCAGTGGAACCTCTGTGGTGAAAGCCTAATTTGGTTCTTAAATAGGTAGGTAAAGGCCAGTTGTGATGAATTTAATACAGACTGCTATTCCTTTGCTGGTTCTTGTTCTTTATTTTTTGCCTCCTGTTCTCAAAATTTCTTAAATGTCCTTTATCTGAAACCTGCTTTGTGTCAGGTGACCATTACTCTCGTACATGGTCTATGCTTTTGGCTATTAACATACAATGGTGCTCAAGTCTATCACCCATTCTTTAGAATTCTTCTTTGATGCCAATAAGTCTGGGAAATCATTTGTGAATGCATATCCACAACTATTTGTATAAAGTAAAAAAATCACACAGCACCAGGCTATGGTGCAATGGGTTTATTTGAAAACATTAGTTTTAGCAGGTGACGTATGATTTTGACCTTGCTCAATCCACTCTAACACCGGCACCTCCACATTATTTATATAATGGCAGCTGTTAATCCATATAACAGGTTTTGTTTCACTTTAATGTCTTTTCAATGAATATCCTAAAAAATTGTTTACTTTTTAAATGTCTTGTCCAGACAGAGACAATCTCCAGGAGTTGTGTGGTTCCATGTATTTTGATGGAAAAAATGTCATTTAACCTCTTAACTCCAACCTGTTTCAAAAGGTGGACGCCTGCGCTTTGTTGTTTTCAGATAAAAATGTTAATTTAAAATAAACGAGTCTATAACATGTGAAAGTGACAAGGGAGCAATGGCATGTGGGAGAAAAATGCACCAATAAATACTAATATAAATGTGGCAAAATGAAATTGCTGAGAAAAGAAAAAAGTATGGAAGATGTATAATTGTTGATTGAGTGAGGGAAATAAACTGGGGGAAAATGGAAAGAAGTAAGTGATCAAAAGAGAGAAGGAAGAATATGCATTTAGAAATCTGACTGTTTGAAACCTGGGAAGATTGAAAGATACAAAATTTGTATTAAAATTTAAAGCAGGAATAAAGAAGATAAAACAGGAACGCTAGTGGGAGATACAGTAGTGAGATTTGAATGCACTATTTCAGTCACTGAAATATAAGGCACCTACATTTATATATTTTACTTAGCACTGTGATTTGAGCTCATGATCTTTAACCATTGTACCATTGAATAATTTGTACTATAATGCCACTTGCTCTAAAATATAGTTTTATTCCCAGGATAACAGTCTAATTATTAGAGAGTTCAAGTGTGCACAATTTATCAATGCTTTAAATCTATAGCAAATACGAATAGCCTAATTAGTCATATACACTATATAGCTTTCACTACACTTATATAGCTCATCATTAAACCTTCTTATGACTGCTGTTATCTTGGTTTATGCCACCTTGGTGCACTAAGCAATAATGCTTTTATTTTTCTCAAGAGTACTTTAAAATATTCACCATGCTTCCTTCAGTTCATTCATGTGCGTTTTTAACTAAGCATTGTCTCTCATCTGTATTTAGAAACAATCATTTGATTTGTTGCTATCAGTTCTTCCTTACAAACGTGTCCACTAACCTTCTGTACATGGAAGGAGCTGGTGGGTAAGATATCATTTTTGTAAACTTGCAGGTGTTTTTTGACTGTTACTACAGACTGTGTTTTGTGTGTATGTATAATAGCAAAGCTTCGTTCACCATGAAAAGCTTCAAAGCTTAAAGTACTAGTATTTCCAATTTTTTTTCTGTTCTTTCCTGATTTCCAGCATCTATGGTATTTTTATTGTAGTAATTTTTGTCTCAATTTTATAGAAGATTAATAACGATAGGTGTTATATATAGTTCATTAAAAAAAATCACACATCAGGGTATAGTCCAACAGGTTTATTTGGAAGCACTAGCTTTCAGAGCGCTGCTCCTTCATCAGGTAGTTGTGGAGTATAAGCTTGTACTATAACTTGGTGTTGTGTGATTTTTTAAACTTTGTCCACCCCAGTCCAACATCGGCTCCTCCACATCATTATACATACATGGAATTTGTGTAGTTTGTTAACATCTTTGTGGTTGAAGCTAATACTTTAATAGGGGATGGAGATTGAGGGAAGTTTTGCCACAATTTTGGTTGACATTAGTAATCTGAAATTGGAAGTTGATGGATTTATCCATAATAACACCCTTTGTCTTTTGCTGATAGCAAAAATAAGCACTTGCCACATTTCATTGGATCTTAGTTGAGTACAACATGGGATTGAACTGCAGAGTTGATGTTTGTATTTTTTAATTTTAAGCCAGACTTGGGGAGTTTATGTCCCTTTTTAATTTAATTTAATTTAATTTTTAATTTAAACAGCCTCTGTCCTCACTTGTTTGCACCTGTTGGCCAATTTTACCAGACAGGTGCTTCATATAGAGAGTTTTAAGGATACGCACAGCTGAAATGTAAACTTGAGGAGGGTTCTTTTTGAAGTTACCACACACACACTGGCAAAGCTTGGTTCACCATTAAAAGGTCCAGATGTTCAAAGAACTATGATTTAAGGCAGTAAAACATTTCCAAAAACATTGGAATAATTTCAAAGGTGAGCAGAGTAGTTTGCTAACAAATGAACTTGATGAAAGATGATGCTAAACTAAATTTCTGATGTTGCACATTGAATATTTTTTAATCCAGTTTCTGATAAGGATTGAAGCAAGCAGTGGAAACACTCTTTCACTTAAGCGTCCTTCCACCCTTCCTAATACAGCTCTAATCTGTTTAACCTTCTGCTCCTTTCTCCATTATATTTTATTGAGCTCTCCTTAAATGCAACTGTGTCATTTGTGTCAACTAATCTATGTGCTAATGAATTTTATATTTTCACCATTTTGGCAAATGTTTCTTCTGAGTTCCCTATAGGATTTCTTGATGACTGTCGTAGAGTCATAGAGATGAACAGCATGGAAACAGACCCTTCGGTCCAACCCGTCCATGCCGACCAGATATCCCAACCCAATCTAGTCCCACCTGCCAAATCCTTCCTATTCATATACCCATCCAAATGCCTCTTAAATGTTGCAATTGTACCAGCGTCCACCACATGCTCTGGCAGCTCATTCCATACACGTACCACCCTCTGCGTGAAAAGGTTGCCCTTTAGGTCTCTTTTATATCTTTCCCCTCTCAACCTAAACCTATGCCTTCTAGTTCTGGACTCCCCGACCCCAGGGAAAAGACTTTGTCTATTTATCCTGAATTCCATGTGACCTAATCTTGCTAACCAGTCTACCATGCGGAACCTTGTCGAACACCTTACTGAAGTCCAAATAGATGATGTCCACTGCTCTGCCCTCATTAATCCTCTTTGTTACTTCAAAAAACTCAATCAAGTTTGTGAGATACGCTTTTCCACACGTAAAACCATGTTGACTATCCCTAATCAGTCTTTGCCTTTCCAAGTATATGTAAATCCTGTTCTTTAGGATTCCCTCTAACAACTTGCCCACCACTGATGTCAGACTCACTGGTCCGTTGTACCCTGGCTTTTCCTTACCACCTTTCTTAAATAGTGGCACCACATTAGCCAATCTCCAGTCTTCTGGCACCTCACCTGTGGCTATTGATGATACAAATATCTCCGCAAGAGGCTCAGCAATCACTTCCTTAGCTTCCCACAGAGTTTGAGCATACACCTGATCAGGTCCTGGGGATTTAGCCACCTTTTTGCATTTTAAGACATCCAGTGCCATCACCTCTGTCATATGGACATTTCCCCACATTCTATATCTTCCATATCCTTTTTCACAGTAAACACTGATGCAGCCTTGCTGATCTTTAAGGGGCTCTATTCTCTCCCTAGTTGTTTTTTCCTTAATTATTTGTAGAATCCATTAGGATTCTCCTTTACCCTATATGCCAAAGCTATTTCATGTACCTTTTCTGTCCTCCTGATTATCCTCTTAAGTATACTGTTACTGCTTTTATACTCTTCTAGGTTGGAATATAAAAGCACCGTTGTGCTACTGAGACTTTATAAAGCTCTGGTTAGGCCCCATTTGGAGTACTGTGTCCAGTTTTGGTCCCCACACCTCAGGAAGGACATACTGGCATTGGAACGTGCCCAGCGGAGATTCACACGGATGATCCCTAGAATGTTGGTCTAACATACGAGGAATGGCTGAGGATCCTGGGATTGTATTCATTGGAGTTTAGAAGATTAAGGGGAGACTTAATAGAAACTTACAAGATAATACATGGCTTGGAAAGGGCGGACGCTAGGAAATTTTTTCTGTTAGGTGAGGAGACTTGGACCCATGGACACAGCCTTAAAATTAGAGGGGGTCAATTCAGAACAGAAATGCGGAGACATTTCTCCAGCCAGAGAGTGGTGGGCCTATGGAATTCATTTGCCGCAGAGTGCAGTGGAGGCTGGGACGCTAAATGTCTTCAAAGCAGAGATTGATAGATTCTTGATGTCTCGAGGAATTAAGGGCTGCGGGGAGAATGTGGGTAAGTGGAGTTGAAATGCCCATCAGCCATGATTGAATGGCGGAGTGGACTCGATGGGCCGAATGGCCTTACTTTCACTGCTATGTCTTATGGTCTTAGGGATTCATTTGATCCCTGCTGTTTATATCTGACATATACTTTCTTCTTTTTCTTGACCAAAACCTCAATTTCTCTAGACATCCAGCATTCCCTACACCTAGCTTTGCACTTCACCATAATAGGAATTTACTGTCTCTGGACTCTCATTTACTTATTTTTGAAGGCTTCACATCTTTCAGCCATCCCTGCGAACATCCACCCCTAATCAATTTTTGAAAGTTCTTAACTATTACTGTCAAAATTGGCCTTCGTCCAATTTAGAACTTTTAACTTTTAGATCTGGTTTCTCCTTTTCCATCATCATTTTAAAACTAATAGAATTATGTCATTGCCCCTGAAGTGCTCCCCCATTGATTGTCACCTGCCCTGCTTTATTTCCAAATAGGTGAAGATTTCCACCTTCTCTAGTAGGTACGTCCACGTAATGAGTCAAAACATTTTCTGTACACACTTAACAAATTCCTCTCCATCCAAGCCCTTATGACTACGGCAGTCCCATTCTATGTTTGGAAAGTTAAAATCTACCATTATCACCCTATTATTCTTACAGATAACTGAGATCTCCTTACAAATTTGATTCCCAATTTCCTGCTGACTATTGGGGTGGTCTATAGTACAATCCTAATAAGGTAATCATAACTTTCTTATTTCTCGATTCCAACCAAATAATATCAATGGATGTACTCCCAGGAATATCCTCCGTAAGTACAGCCATAATGTTGTTGCTAATCAAAAACACCACTTCCCCACCAAGTTTGCACCCCTTTCCATCCTTCCTCTAGCGTCTACGCTCTGGAACTGCCAGTCCTGTATATTCCTCAGCTATGTCTCTGTCATTGCTATGAAATCCACATCCCTTGTTGCCAATCATGCCCTGAGTTTGTCTGCCTCACCTGCTAGGCTCCTTGCATTGAAAGGAGAAAGTGAGGACTACAGATGCTGGAGATCAGAGCTGAAAATGTGTTGCTGCGCTTTTCCAGCAACAAATTTTCAGCTCCTTGCATTGAAATAAATGCAGTTTAATCTATGAGGCCTACCTCATTCTCTGCTTTGTTCCTACCTGCCCTGACTGTATGACTTCTATTATGACCTGGGTAAATCCCTCTGCTAATTTAAACCCGACGCACAGAGAAGTTCACCTCGCACCGTAATCTGTTAAATTTTGAGAGGTACAGAACCATCCCAGGTCTCACTGTTTAAATTAAAAATGAACAATTTTATAAGTCCAACAGAGAACATTAAAACAACAAACTATTTACATCTCCTTTCTCTTAAACCTATTTTTTTTACCCCCCCCCCACAATACTGGTCCAATTAAAAAGAAACACGATTAAGATTTACAAAACAAAAATCACATTTCAAAAACCAGCCAGCTGATGATTCTCCTTTGTAGATTTTCCTCTGTATTTTCTGGGGTTGTCTTTTGTTTGGTCTTCTGCTGCACAACTTTCTTGTGGACAGGTACCTTTCAGAGACCTATTTGGCTAGCAGTCTTTTTGTTGGTGCTCTTTGCAGTTGTCCCCTTAACTGTTCAAAATGTCCCCCAAAACTTTGGATTATTTCATTGGTTTGATGTCATCTCAAACAGTCCAATTCAAATTCGATTAGATTTTGGTATCTGGGGCACAATTTAAACTGGCTGAATGTGAATTTGTTTTTGTTCCATGGCAACACAACTTCAACTATTTGTTTCAACCAAATGTTACCATAAGTTATTCAGCACACTCTGTGCTTTCAGTCTTTGCCAGCTTTGTCTCTCTTTTAAAGGTACAGTACACACTAACAGCTTCATAACATTTCATCTTTTTCCCAAGTGTACCAGTCTCAGACTGATCTCTGTTTTCTGAGTGTCACCCTGGGTACCCACCCCGCCCCAGTTTCAATCATCCCGAGCAGCTCTAGCAAATCTCCCTGCTAGTATATTTGTGTGTTTGGCTATGAAACCTATTGGATCGCATGGATCAATGCTGCACATATATTCAGGTAGATGGCCTACTTCCAGGAAAGGTAGGAGTGGTAGGCAGGTAGTGCAGGTGTCTCCTGTGGCTATCACCATTTCAAACTAGTATAAGTGGTAGGTTTTTAGACTGACCTGTTTAGGAACAAGTTTGAGAACGGGTTGTTCCTGACTGGGTACTGTACAATGAGAAACAATTAATTAGTAGCCGTCCTGTTTGGGCTGTCTTGGAAGAGTTACTATAATATGATAGGACTGATTAAAATGGAGAGTGAATTCTTCAAATTTGAAAGTCAGGCCCTAAATAGAGGGAACTACAATGGCCTGAGGCATGAATTGGGGAATCTTACCCAGGGTTTGATGGTGAACAGGTTAAAAAAAACATGTGAATGAATTAGAATAGTTACTCATTCCTGTCTGCTGCAAAAATGAAAGGGAAAAGGTGGCTCAACAAAATAGATTAGGGGTTATGTTAGATCCAAAGAAGATATGTAGAAAGTTGCCAGAAGCAGCAACAAGCCTAACCGTTGGGCACATTTCCGTATTTAAAAAAGAGTTAAAAGGTTTGATCAGGTGGGGGAAGCGATACCTTAGTGATATTCTCGCTAGACTATTAATCCAGAAGTTCAACTCATTTTATTGCCACTACAACAAATGGTAGAATTTAAATTCAAAAACAATATCTGGAACTCAAATTGTTGATCATTGGAAAAAAAACCCATCTGGCTCACTTATGTCCCTCAGGGAAGGAAATCTGTCTTTTCACCTGGTCTGGCCTAAATTTGACTCCATACCCACAGCAATGTGGTTAATTTTCAATTGCCCTCTGAAATGGATAATCAACATAGCTTTTGCATGGGAAATCATGTATCACAAACTTGATTGCATTTTTGAAGAAGTAACAAAGAGGATTGATGAGGGCAGAGAGGTAGACATGATCAGTATGATGATAAGGTTCCCCATGGGAGACTGGTTAGCAAGATTAGATCTCATGGAATACAGGGAGAACTAGCCATTGGATACAGAGCTGAAAATGTGTTGCTGGAAAAGTGCAGCAGGTCAGGCAGCATCCAGGGAGCTGGAGAATTGACGTTTCGGGCATGAGCCCTTCTTCAGGAATGAGGAAAGTGTGCCAAGCAGGCTAAGATAAAAGGTAGGGAGGAGGGACTTGGGGGAGGGGCGTTGGAAATGCGATAGGTGGAAGGAGGTTACGGTGAGGGTGATAGGCCGGAGTGGGGGTGGGGGCGGAGAGGTCAGGAAGAAGATTGCAGATTAGGAAGGTGGTGCTGAGTTTGAGGGTTGGAACTGAGACAAGGTCGGGGGGAGGGGAAATGAGGAAACAGGAGAAATCTGAGTTCATCGCTTGTGGTTGGAGGGTTCCTAGGCGGAAGATGAGGTGCTCTTCCTCCAGCCGTCGTGTTGTTATGGTCTGGCGATGGAGGAGTCCAAGGACCTGCATGTCCTTGGTGGAGTGGGAGGGGGAGTTGAAGTGTTGCGCCACAGGGTGGTTGGGTTGGTTGGTCCGGGCGTCCCAGATGTGTTCTCTGAAACGTTCTGCAAGTGCACAGCCTGTCTCCCCAATATAGAGGAGGCCACCCTTACTTCCCTCCAAGGCCCCAAGGGATCCTTCCATATCCGCCACAAATTCACCTGCACCTCCACACACACCATTTACTGCATCCGCTGCACCCAATGTGGCCTCCTCTATATTGGGCCTCTAGTTATGTGGTGTTTGCAGATTCGCCCTCTGTCTGTGTGGGTTTCCTCCGGATGCTCCGGTTTCCTCCCATAGTCCAAAGATGTGCAGGTTAAGTGGATGTCCATGCTAAATTGCCAATGGTGATTAGATTAGATTACTTACAGTGTGGAAACAGGCCCTTCGGCCCAACAAGTCCACACCGACTCGCCGAAGCGCAACCCACCCAGACCCATTCCCCTACACCTAACACAACAGGCAATTTATCATGGCCAATTCATCTAACATGCACATTTTTGGGTTGTGGGAAGAAACCGGAGCACCCGGAGAAAACCCACGCAGACATGGGGAGAATGCGCAAACTCCACACAGTCGCCTGAGGCGGGAATTGAACCCGGGTCTCTGGCGCTGTGAGACAGCAGTGTTAACCACTGTGCCACCGTGCTGCCAGGAATTGCGTCTAGGAATATGTAGGCTAGGTGACCCTGGAAATATTGAATGTATTTTGGTCATCCAATTTAAAAGACATGATAAGATTAGATTCCATACAGTGTGGAAACAGGCCCTTCGACTCAATAAGTCCGAAGAGTAATCCACCCAGTCCCGTTTTATTCTAACTAATGTACTTAACACTATGGGCACTTTAGCATGGCCAGTTCACCTGACCTGCACATATTTGGACTGTAGGAGGAAACCAGAGCACCCGGAGGAAACCCACGCAGACACGGGGAGAATGTGCAAACTCCACACAGACAGTTGCCCGAGGCTAGAGTCGAACCTGGGACCCTGGTGCTGTGAGGCAGCAGTGTTAACCCCTAAGCCACCATGCCACGCCTATTTTGATAACAGAGCATTTTGAAACTATTAACAGGATTGGACAAATCCAGCATGGGTTTATGAAAAGCAAATCGCACTTAAAAATCAACAAGTCTTTTTTTGATACATCTAGTCAAAAGGATATGGGAGAACCAATGAATGTGATGCATTTGGCTTTTCAAAAGGCTTTGAAAAGGTCCATCATTTTAGTATATTAAAGCCCATGACATTGGGATAATATATTGTCATGGATTGTGATTTGGTTTACACATTGGAAACAGATTGTTGGGCAGTGACTAGAGGTGGTGTACCATAAGGATCAGTGTTTGGTGCCTGGCTATTCATGATATATATAAGTGATCTGGCAACATTCTCAAGGTTTGATGTGATCTGGTTTGACTTATTACTGTCATGTGTGCCGAGATACAATGAAAAGTGTTGTTTTGCGTACTATCCTGACAAATCGTACTTTACATAAGTACGCCAGGGTAATAGAACAGAATTTCGAACGTAGTTTGCTGATGGCACAAAATTAGGTGGAATTGGGGTTTATAAGGGTGATGCAAGAATGTTTCAGGATGGTTTAAACAAGTTGCCTGAGAGGGTAAACAATGAGGCAGATGCAGTTCAACATGGCTAAATGTGAAATTATACACTTCGGTGTGAAAGGAAGAGTATTATTTAAATGTTAATATATGTGAATTGTGTATGAACAATGGAAACCAGTAAATGAAAATAGATAGATGCAGCAAGCCATTTGGAAAGCAAATGGTATTTTGACATTAATTGAGAGAGGATTAGAGTTTAGAAGTAGTACAGAAGTCTTACTGCCGTAGTACAGGATCTTGGTGAGACCATACAGTGCAGTTTTGGTTTTCCTAACTAAGAAAGGATATACCTGTCATTAGAGGAAGTCCAGTGGAGGTTCACTAGGCTATGACTAGGGATGGCAGGATTGCCCTATGAGGAGAGATTACTTTGGGTCTGTATTCACTAGAGTTTAGAAGGATGAGAGGGGACGGATTGAAGCTTATAAAATTCTAACAAAATGGGACAGACTAGATGCAGGGAGGATATATCCAATGGTTGAATGGTGTGGAACCACAGTCTCAAGATATGGTGTGGACCATTTGGGACTGAGGTGAGAAAAGATTTCTTCTCTGAGTTGTAAACCTGTGGAATTCTTTACTACAGAAGGCTGTAAAGGCTAAGTCACTGAATATATTCAAGAAAGCGAGAGATATGTTTACAGTTTAAAGGGATCAAGGTGAATGGAGGAACAGCGAGAGTATAACATTGAGATTTAGAATCAGTCATAATATTGAATGGTCGAAATGCTATTCCTCTTATTTTCTATATTTCGACAACAGTAACTGTCCCTGTTACTCTACCCAACTCCCATGGTTCATTGCATCCTCCAAGCCAACCTGTGTCAATCTACTCAACATTTATGGCCCAGATGCAAACTTAGAATCGACTTGTGCAGAACCATGCCACCCACTCCCTATTCTTTTCGTTTACATTTGCAATGTCAACTCATCCAATATTAATGATCGGTAAACCTAGGAACTACTGAAATTGAATGAAGATATAATTAAGAAAAAAAGAAAACTCTCACTGATAATAAAAGGCCATTACTATGTGGAAGGTTGTTTATTCCTGTACAACAACAAATATTTATATTCGTAGTCCCACTTCAAAAACATTATAAGCTTTCAGAGCTGTCAAACTGTGGATTTACATGCATCCCACAGTGTTGATGAAAAGTTGTGAAATCAGGCATGAAGCTGGTGTAAAGCAAACATAATGATAGTGCTCGGGCTTCTATCAAGAGACAGAATGGAATAGTCTTATAAGACTTGAAGTTAGGAGATTATTTTAAATTCATCATTGGATGAGGGTGTTGCTGGCTCTACCAGCATTTATTGCCCAGCCTTAGTGGAAGTCAAGTACAACCACATTCCTGTGGGTTTGGTGTCATATGACAGTCAGACCAGATAAGAATGGAAGATTTTCTTCAGAAAAGGGCATTAGTGAACTGGATGGTTTTTCTGACAATTGACAATGGATTTTATGGGCATCATGAAACTCTTAATTCCATTTCTTTATATAATTCAAATTCTACCATGTGTGGTGGTGTGAATTGAACCCAGGTCTCCAGAACATTGCCTGGGTTTCTGGATTAACAGTCCCGTGATAATACTACTAGGCCATTGCCTCACCTTGAAGTGCTTTGATAGCTAAACTGCACTGTTGTCAGTATCCTCATGGGATCCATTCACAGTTCCAATGAGTATCCATTTTTTAATCCAAAAGTGTACCTGACAACTCCCAATAGTATCCTGAGACCATATTCAAAACAATACCTTAGCATGAGCGAGTGAGGACTGCGGATACTGGAGAAGTCAGAGTTGAAAAGAGTGGTACTGGAAAAGCCCAGCAGGACAGGCAGCATCCGAGGAGCAGGAAAGTCGACGTTTCCCAAAATGTTCACGTCCAAAATGTCGACACTCCTCCTCAGATGCTCCCTGACCTGCTGTGCTTTTCCAGGGTCACCTGTTTCAACACTGATACCTTACTATGCCAAAGAACTTGATTAAGTTTAGACCTTCTGCCAGTTCCAATCTGCTCAAATCATTCTTTTGCCATTGCAACATCAACGTAAATTGAAGGGAACTACAGTTTTTTTGTGTTCACTTGCTTATGTGCATTGTGGATGACTGAAATTGAACCTCCCCCCTTTCCCTTGTCCCTGTGAAAACAGTGGGAGCTACATTTGTGAATGGAACTTCTGGATTTGGATCATTGGTATCATTTTTGCTCAGACAGAGAGCCTTTCTATCTGCGCAAAAAAATTAGGCATCAGTATTTCAACTGGCTATCTGTCGCTGCTAGTCACCATCTTGTATTGTTTCATTTATTGACTTTATTCACTTGACTATGGGCTTCTGGCAGAACGGTAGTGCGTCTGACTCCTCATCAGAAGTTGTGTGTTTAAATTGCGTCAGGCTCAATTTCTTTGGGCGGCACGGTGGTTAGCACCATGGTTAGCACCATGGTTAGCACCGCAGCCTCATAGTGCCAGGGACCTGGGTTTGATTCCAGCCTTGGGCAACTGTCTGTGTGGAATTTGTGGGGAGAAACCCCGTGTCTACGTGGGTTTCCTCTGGGTGTTCAGGTTTCCTCCTACAATCCAAAGATGTGCAGGTTAGATGAATTGGACATGCTAAATTGACAATAGAGTTAGGTGCATTAGTCAGAGGGAGATAGGTCTGGATGGTTGCTGTTCAGAGGGTCGGTGTGCCTGTTGGGCCGAAGGGCCTGTTTCCATGCTGTAGGGAATCTAATCTAATCTAATTTAATCTAATCGAACTATGAAGTGGTATTTTATGAGATGCCTTTTGGACTTTTAGATGTGCTGTACCTACTATGTTATCTTGTTTTTTAATTACAGTGACATTGGTCAAGCAAGTTTCTCCCTTTTGAAATCTGTTGGCCATTATTTTTATCTTTAGTTTCTTAATGTTTTTCAATTTATTATTTCCTCCTCACCTGTCTGTATTGATGTCTATAGTTCTCTGAACATAATTTACTTCTGTTTAGATATAATAATTGCAAGATTAATAAGTAGAGTATTTTTAGGTCTTCGGACATTGAGATGGTAAGAATAAAATGTTTTGACTATAAGTAGCGTGTATATCAATGGTACAAAACCTAGGCTTTGAAAAATGTGAATCATGTTAAAGCGTTAATTGAAGGAGGGGAAAGATTACTTTTGCTGCAGTTCAGACTCTGTCTTTGAATTTGGTTTCATTCTGTGAAGATTAAGACTTACTTTGCATTGCCAGCAGTTATAATATTGCAACCATAGATAATTTTAACAGCAGTAAATAACATTTTAATCAACCCCTCCGAAAGGGCTTGTTGATTCTACAAGCCACTTTTAATTTGGAAATAGGTGTTACACTTCGATTGAACTCCTCTCATTTTTGGAGATTCACTTGCACTACTTCTATTCTGGTTTATTGCATCTGTTTCTCCTGATGTGGTCTCTTATACATTGGAGAAATCATCGCATACTTGGGGTTTGCGGAACATCTGTGCTTTGTACACTCCAATCAATACCACCTTCCAGTTACCTGCTATTTCAATTCCCCATCCCATTCCCTTGGTGACATGCCCACTCTGGGCCTCTTCTGCTACCACATGCAAACTGGTGGAACAACACCTTATATTCCACTTTCAAGAACTTGCAGCCCAATGGCCTCAACGTAGAGTTAACCAGTTTCAAAATCTCCCCACCCCCATTCTCATCCCATGTCCAGCCCATGTTTTCCTCTCTGCCTCCATGACTTGACCTAACCTGTCCATCTTCCTTCTCACCTATCCGCTTCCACTCTTCCCACTGAACAATCACAATAATCCCGTATCTGCATCCACCTATCATCATCCTACCTACCTTGCCCCAGCCCCACCCACCTCCCTTTTATTTATTTCTGAGCTCCTTTCCCACTCCTGATGCAGGGTCCTGACCCGAAATGCCAACTTTGCTGCTCCAACAATGCTATTTGACCTATTGCGCTCTTCCTGCTCCAAATTTTATCAACTCATTTTTCGTTCTGCTAATGCATATTGAAGCTTGTCCCACCACCACCTGTTTCAAATGATTGTAGTTTTGATTCAAAAGTTGTTTTAAATTTTGTTAAGATCTTCAACAATATCCCAGTGTGATTCAAGACCTTTTGACAAATTTGTTTGTGCTTGTCCTTTGAAACAAAACAGTTGGTAATCTATTGCTAACAGTGTATGTGTGAGCTATTGTGCTTTGTCAGAAGTAATCATTTCCACTAATGTTTACTTTTTGTGTTTTCCAGGCAATTCTGGTTTTTTGTTGGACGTATATCCGTCGATACCAGAGTCAGCAAGAAAGTGAAGTTGTCTCTACCATAACTGCTATTTGCGCACTTGCTGTAGCATTGATTACTTCGTCATTGCTGCCTGTTGACATATTCCTTGTTTCTTACATGAAAGATTCCAGAGGGTCTTACAAGGTATTATGCAAATATGAGGCTAAACTGAAGATTGGTATGGACATGTAGACTGTGCAGTGATTCTGGAATAAAAATCTTTTACAATGAAATGCTTATTTCATAAAGCTATTCTATGACATTCTACAGGATTTATTACCACATGGTAGTTCCATTTATGAGTTTCTGGTGTGTGCAGGAGAGAGGTTCAGAGGAGGACAGTTAATATTCCATAACAGTTATATTTGTGGAAAGTTAGTTGTTGGAGAGAGTCATGGAGTCTTACAGCATGGAGTCAGGCCCTTTGGCCCAAACTGATCCATGCTGACCAAAATGTCCATTCACGCCAACCCCATTTTCCTGCACTTGGCTCATATCCTTCTGAATCTTTCCGATCCATGTATTTGTCCAAATACCTTATCAGTGTTGTTAATGTACCTAACTCAAGCACTACTGGCACCTCAATCTGTGTGCGTACCACCCTCTGTGTAAAAACATTGCACCTCAAGTTCCTTTTTGTTCTTTCCCCTCTAACCTTAAGCGGATGCTCTCTCGTCCTCGATTCCACAATCCTGGGCAAAAGACTGAGTACATTCACCCTATCCATGCCTGTCACAATTTTACACACCTTGATAAGTACCCTCCCAGTTTCCTACTCTCTAAAGACAAAAGTCCTAGCTTGTCCAAACTCTCCCTATAACTCAGACAGTTGAGTCCAGGCAGCATTCTTACAAATTTCTTCTGAACTCTTTCCAGTTTAATAACATCCTTCCTTTAGCAAGGTGACCAAAACTGAACACAATACTCCAAGTGCGGCCTTATTAACATTCTGTATAACTGCAACATAACTTCCCACCTTCTAAACTCAGTGCCCTGACTGATGAGGGCCAGTGTGCCAAAAACCTTCTTCACTGCCCTGTCTACCTGTGACTCTACTTTCAGAGAACCGTGCAACTGATCTCCAAGGTCCCTGTGTTCCACTACACTCTTTAAGGCCCTACCATTCACCATGAAACTCCTACCTTGATTTGACTTGCCAAAATACAAGACCTCACACTTACCTACATTAATCTCCATTTGCCATTTCTCAGCCCAGTTCCACAGCTGATCAAGGTCCAGCTGCAATTTCTGACAACTTGCCTCACTGTCCACGATACCACCTGTTTTAGTGTCATCAGCTGACTTATTAATGGTACTTTGTGCATTCTCATCCACAATTCCTGATCAAGGGCTTATGCCCAAAACGTCGAATTTCCTGTTCCTTGGATGCTGCCTGACCTGCTGCGCTTTAACCAGCAACACATTTTCAGCTCATTCTCATCCACATCATTGATATAGATAACAAATAATAGTGTGCCCAGCACTGACCCCTGAGGCACTCCACTAGTCACAGACCTCCACCATTATTCCCTGCTTCCTACCACCAAGCCAATTTTGTATCCAATTTGCCAGCTTGCTCTGGATTCCATGCGATCTAAACTTCCAGAGTAGTCTACCATGTGGAACCTTATCAAAGCACTTACTCAAATCAACCTTCCTGATCATTTCATCAAAGAACTCTAACAAATTTGTGAGGCTTGACCTCCCACTCACAAAGCCATGCTGACTACTCCTAATCAAACCCTGTCTTTCCAAATGCATGTGTACCTTACCCCTCAGAATCTTCTCAAAGATGTTAAGCTTCTTGGGCTTTACTCCCCAGGCTTTTCTTTGCAGTCCTTCTTGAATAATGGCACAACATTCGCTACCCTCCAGTTTTCTGGGACCTCACCTGTGGCTAACAACGATGCCAAAATATCAGCCTGGGCTCCTGTAATTTCTTTTTTAGCCTGTTGCAGTGTTCTTGATTATATCTGGTCAAGACCAGGATATTTATTCCCCTTCATACATTCTAATATGTCCAATACCTCTATTGTGATATGGACTGTCCCCAAGAAATGTCTTTCTGTTCAATTTATTGTTTGACTTTATTTTGTAAAATGATCCAATTTTCTCAGTTGAGTTTTGCTGGCTTGAGTTTTATACAGGAATGTATAGTTTCATTTATTCAGTTTTTACTTGCAAATTGAACATTGTGGGATGTGAACGGGTGTATAATGGACAGATGAAAGCAATATGCGATGGATGTTTTTAACACCACTGAACCTCTGCTATTGCACAAGCTTTGTGGGATAATGCATGGTATTGTCACTGTGGATTTAGTGATTTTTCTGAGGAAACCATTGACCATTTTGAAGTGGCCTTGTTTGTTTTGTTGAAAACTGGTAACTTGATCAATGTGTCCATTACTTGTCTTTAAATAGTTGGTCAGAGGTTTTGCTCACCAGTGATGTCTATATCGGCACTTAATTAGGTGACTTACAAAGAATGAAGATTATCAGATCTAACCAGTGTTGTTGTGCTATGAAAGATAGAAAGGGGAACAAGAGAGGAAGGGGAGTAGCGTTTGTTGTACTTATAGAGGGCTTCCTGAAAATACGTCCAGGGAAATTATTTGGGTGGAACTGCGAAATAGGGAGATGATCATCATATTGTGATTGTACTGTATACACCCCAAATAGTCAGCCGGAGATTGAGAAAGAAATCTGTCTGCAGATCTCAGTTAAGAATAATCGGGTGATAATGGTTGGGGATTTTAACTTTCCAAACATAGACTAGGACTGCCATAATGTTAAGGGCTTGGATGAAGAGGAATTTATTAAATGTGTACAAGAAAATTTTCTGATTCACTATGTAGATGTACCTACTAGGGAAGGTGGAAAACTTGACCTACTCTTGGGAAATAAGGCAGGGCAAGTGAGTGAGGTGTCAATGGGGAAGCATTTTGGGGCCAGTGACCATAAATTTATTAGATTTAAAATAGTGATGGAAAAGGATAGGTCAGATCTAAAAGTTAAAATTCTAAATTGGAGGAAGGCCGATTTTAACGTATTAGGAAAGGACTTTGAACATTTGATTGGGGGTGGATGTTCGCCAGTAAAGGAATGGCTAGAAAGTGGGAAGCCTTAAAAAAACGAGATGAGAGTCCAGTATGCTCTGGTTAGAGTATAGGGAATGTTGGATGACTAAAGAAATTTTGTCAAGAGTAAAAAGGAAGCATAGGCAGCAGGGATTGAGTGAATCCCTAGAAGAATTTGGTGGGCAAGTTGTTGGAGGGAATGCTGAGAGACAGTATGTGCATGTATTTGGAAAGTCAAGGACTGATTAGGGATAGTCAAAATGGCTTTGTGCATAGGAAATCATGTCTCATTGAGTTTTTTGAGGAAGTAATAAAGAGGATTGATGAGGGCAGAGAGGTAGATGTGATCTGTATGGACTTCAGTAAGGCGTCCGACAAGTTTCCCCATGGGAGATTGATTAGCAATGTTAGATCTCATGGAATTCAGTGAGAACTAGCCATTTGGATACAGAACTGGCTCAAAGATAGAAGACAGAGGGTGGTGGTGGAGGGTTGTTTTTCAGATTGGAGGCCTGTGACCAGTGGAGTGCCACAAGGATCGGTGCTGGGTCCTCTACTTTTTGTCATTTACATAAATGATTTGGATGCGAGCATAAGAGGAACAGTAAGTTTGCAGATGACACCAAAATTGGAGGTGCAGTGGACAGCGAAGAGGGTTACCTCAGATTACAAGAGGATCTGGACCAGGTGGGCCAATGGGCTCAGAGATGGCAGATGGAGTTTAATTCAGATAAATGCGAGGTGTTGTATTTTGGGAAAGCAAATCTTAGCAGGACTTATACACTTAATGGTAAGGTCCTAGGGAGTGTTGCTGAACAAAGAGACCTTGAAGTGCAGGTCCATAGCTCCTTGAAAGTGGAGTCGCAGGTGGATAGGATAGAGAAGAAGGCATTTGGTATGCTTTCCTTTATTGGTCAGAGTACTGAGTACAGGAGTTGGGAGGTCATTTTGCAGCTGTACAGGACATTGGTTAGGCCACTGTTGGACTATTACATGCAGTTCTGATCTCCTTCCTATCGGAATGATGTTGTGAAATTTAAAAGATTTCAGAAAAGATTTACAAGGATGTTGCCAAGGTTGGGGTACTTGAGCTATAGGAAGAGGCTGAACAGGCTTGGGCTGTTTCCCCTGGAGTGTCAAAGGCTGAGATATGAAACCTTTATAGAGGTTTACAAAATTATGAGGGGCATGGTTAGGATAAATAGGCAAAGTCTTTTCCCTGGGGTGGGGGAGTCCAGAACTAGAGGGCATAGGTTTAGGGTGAGAGGGGAAAGATATGAGAGAGATCTAGGGGGCAACATTTTCACACAGAGAGTGATACGTGTATGGAATGAGCTGCCAGAGGAAGTGGTGGAGGCTAGTACAATTGCAACATTTAAGAGGCATTTGGATGGGTATATGAGTAGGAAGGGTTTGGAGGGATATGGGCCAGGTGCTGGCAGATGGGACTAGATTGGGTTGGTATATCTGGTCGGCATGGACGGGTTGGACCAAAGGGTCTGTTTCCATGCTGTACATCTCTGAGACTCTGAGTATACTTAAGAGCAAAATCAGGAGGACAAAACGGGAACATGAAATCACATTGGCATATTGGATAAAGGAGAATCCAAAGAGATTCTACATATACAATAAGGACAAAAGAGTAACAAGGGAAGGAAAAGGGTCCCGTAAAGATCAGCAAGGCCACCGCTGTGTGGAACCGAAGGAGGTTGGGGAGACCTAAATGAGTATTTTGCATCAGTGTTTACTATGGAGAAGGATATGGAAGATAGAGACCGTGGGGAAATAAATGCTACGTCTTGAAAGATGTCCATATTACAGACAATGTGGTGCGGAAAGGTGGCTACATCCCTGGGACTTGGTCAGGTGTACCCTAGAACACCTAGGAACCTAAGGAAATGTTGCTTGGCCCCTTGCTGAGATAGCCAGAGATGAAGGGTCAGAAGACTGGAGGGTGACTAATGGGGTGCCACTATTTAAGAAATATAGTAAGGAAAAGCCAGGTAATTATAGACTGGTGAGCCTGACATTGGTGATGGGCAAGTTGTTGGAGGCAATCCTGAGGGATAGGATTTGCATGTGTTTGAAAAAGCAAGGATTGTTTAAGGAGAGTCATCATGGCTTTGTGTGTGGGAAATCATGTCTGACTAACTTAGAGTCCTAGTGATGTGCAGCACGTAAACAGACCCTTCAATCCAACACCTCCGTGCTCACCAGATATCCTATGTAAATCATCACATAAAATCATGAGGGGCATGGATAGGATAAATAGGCAAAATCTTCTCCCTGGTGTGTGGGAAACCAAAACTCGAGGGTATAGGTTTAAAATGAGAGGGGAAAGATTTAAGGGGCAGCTTTTTCACACACAGGGTGGTGTGTGTATGGAATGAGCTGCCAGAGGAAGTGGGGGAGGCTGGTACAAACAACATTTCAAAGCCATCTGGATGGGTCTAGGAATAGGAAAGGTTTACAAGGATCTGAGCCAAATGCTGGCAAATGGGACTAGATTTATAAAGGATACCTGTTTGCATGGATGAATTGGATGGAAAGGTCTGTTTCCATGCTGTGCAGCTCTATGATTTTGTGCTTTTAAGGCCAGTGACATTTTTGGAAGGCTACTACACTTATTGTGGTTGACAACTGCGGGAAGCTGTTTCAACTAATTTAAAGAAAGTCAATGTAATACAGCAGCCTTGGAGTACACATTCACCTACAAATTTGGCTAATTTGACAAGTTTGTACTTCTTACCATTGAGAATGATTAATTTTATGTTAATTTGCATTACAGCAAAAAACATTTCAGATATTCAGTGCCAATTAATTATCGAGTCTACACCTTTTTAATGTTAAACTGATATATTTTAAGATGCTAAATCTGGTAATGAGATACTGACAGCTTACATAAATAGTGACTAAGGCTTATACAACTATTTTATTTAGCAGTTTCAATGATTCAATTAGGATTTAAATAAAATAACATTAAAAAGTTAAGAAAGTTAAGAAAAAGTCCAAGTCTAAAGTTTTGAAATGTGTACAGCAAAAATGTGTGGATTGCTTAAAAACAAGGTCAGCACTATTCGACAGGTTAGTCTTGCTAGGAAAGTGATGTAAAAAAGGTAATCTTTGTGTAATGTTTTGAGGCATCCACATGTGAACAATCCAATTTCTGCACATGTGGATGATTCTCCCTGTCATGCGGCATTTGCTTTTCCCCAGCAAAGGGACAACACTAACACATTTGTACACAATCCACCATCAAATATTTAAAGTCTCAATGATTTTTGGTTTTTACAATTTATTTAAAAGAAAACTGATAACCGATCTTTGTATTCTTTCATGGGACGTGGTGCCACTGGCAAGGCTGACATTTGATGGCCATCATTTGTTTCCTTTGTACCAAGTGGCTTGCTGGAGCCACTTCAGAACACAGTAAGAGTAAACTGTGGGCTTTGAGTCACATGTTGTCCAGATAAGGATGGAAAATTCCTTTCTTAATTAGTGAATCAGGTTTATTTTTAGAGCTGTCACTGATAGTTGTCATGGTCACCATTGCTGAAACTGGCTTTGTGTCATGCTGAGAAACACATTTGGTGAATCACAGTCTGCAATAGCCAGAGATGCCGATGTTGGACTGGGGTGTACAAAGTTTAAAAAATCACACACCAGGTAATAGTCCAGCAGGTTTAATTGGAAGCACTAGCTTTTGGAGCGTCGTTCCTTCATCAGGTGGTTGTGGAGGACACAATTGTAAGGCACAGAATGTATAACAAAAGTTTACAGTCTGATGTAACTGAAATTGTACATTGAAAAATACCTTGATTGTCTGTTGAGTCTTTCATCTGTTTGAATGCCATGGTAGTTTCACTTCTTTCATGTGTAAATCACAAAACTTTTTTTAAAAAGTTGCATTCTCAGGTTAACTGTAACAATTGGTGTTAGCTAGACAATATGTTGAAGGTGTTCGCCCCCTGTGTTCTCTGTCTGTGCAGATTACAGAGTTTTACATGAATTCATGCCTGAGCAAAGTACAATGTGACTCAGCAAGTACAAATTCACCCCACAAAAGTATGTGTATATGTGTGCATGTGGGTCTTTGTGTGTGTGTGTGTGTGTGTCTGTCTGTCTGTCTGTCTGGGAATGTCACAGACACCCATATACGTATATAATATACAGACAGGCGTTCCTTTACACACCATACACACCATACACACGGACACACACATACACAGACACCCACACACCCTTATAGGTACACACTCACACATGCATCCTCTCAGAGACTTAGACCACTCTACACTCACGCACACCCATATACACTGTCTCTCACACTCACAAACCCCCAACCATGGCACACACATACACAGACACAAAGACCCACATGCACACATATACATATACGTTTGTGGGGTGAATTTGTACTTGCAGAGTCACACTGTACTTTGCTCAAAAATGGCATGAATTCATGTAAAACTCTGTTATCTCACTTTTTAGATTAGAATCAATCTAAACATCAGGGCACAGATAGAGAACACAGGGGGCTAACACCTTCAACATGTTGTCTAGCTAACACCAATTGTTACAGTTAACCTGAGAATGCAACTTTTAAAAAGAAGTTTTGTGATTTACACATGAAAGAAGTGAAACTATCATGGTATTCAAATAGATGAAAGATTCAACAGACAATCAAGGTGTTTTTCAATGTATAATTTCAGTTACACCACACTTTAAGCTTTTGCCTTACAATTGTGTTCTCCATAACCACCTGATGAAGGAACGGCGCTCCGAAAGTTTGTGTGCTCCAATTAAACCTGTTGGACTGCAACGTGGTGTTGTGTGATTTTTAACTTCGCAATAGCCAGCAGCTTATCATCAGTGGTGATTGATTCTGTGAAATGTAGTAGTTGCAAGCATTGAACTTTTTAAAAATTTACCCGTTCTATATTGTGTCTCATGTTCCTCCTAAATAAATGAACATAACAAGCTCTGGGTGAAATGTAAGTCTTCTGCCATTTTTTAAAGGTCTGAATCAAATCTTTACAACTTTGATCATGTGAAATACAAATCTGTAGCTTAGTTTTTTTTTCTGAGAGCTTAAGCCCCTTAAACTGAAAGGCATTGTATTTCCGTTATGTTGTCAGGCTAAGAAGTACTTGGTAGATTTGTTAATGAATTTCACTCTGCTAAACTGGTTTAATATTGGTATGCAGGGAACAGGAAGAATCACTCTTTGGCTAAATTAACTTGCTTCAGATGCATAAAGTTACGATATGCAGAGATCATAGTTCCTCAAATTCACACTTCTGTACAAAGTGTGAGATTTACAGTTTGCAATCCTTTTTGAATTATCTAAAGGCAAATGGTTGGGTTGCTCCTAGCTATAACTTTATTGATTGTCACGCTACCATTGAGGTTTGATGCTTGTTGCTTTTAAATATAATCTTCCTGATCTACAGAAAAGTCACAGTCTGTTCTCTAACTTTTACTTAAAATAATTTATTATGCATCATAGCAATAGCAGGCTTTTATTCTCTGATATTCACCCATTGTAGTTGCTATGGTTCTTTCTTCAGATGTGGGAGCATAAACTATGTGAAAGATTAGGAAAGACTATGAAAGATGAGTAATCTTATCTTCTTTAGTATCCTTTTAAAGCAACTCAGACCGTCACCTCTTCTGTTGAGTCAACATAGACAACAAAACGAAAAATTCCCCTCTATGCTCACAATATCATTTAAATTCATTTAACTCCAGTGTTTCTCCCTTTTTGCTTTTTAAAGCATTTCTGAACTGATGAAGTTCCAAGTATTTCCTTTTGGCAACTTTCTACATGATTGTCTCCTTTACTGTTTCTCCCCGAGTTATACAGAACCAGTTACTTGACTGACTTTTCCAATTAACTTCAAGAAAAGTCATACTGAAACAGACCCTTTGGTCCAACTTGTCCATGCTGACCAAGTTTCCCAAGCTAAACTAGACCAATTTGCCTGTGTTTGGCCCATATCTCCTTACACGTTTTCTATTCATGTACCTGTCCAAATGTCATATAACTATTATAATTGTACCATTTCCTCTTAGGCAATTCATTCCACATATAAACCACTTTTTGTGTGAAAAAGTTACTCATCAGGTCCCTTTTTAAAATTTTACCTTGTCATCTTAAAGTTATGCCCTCTAGTTTTGAACTCCCTAACACAAGGGAGAAACCATTGCTTTTCAAGCTATCTATGCCCCTCATGATTTTATAAACTGCTATAAGATCACCCCTCAATCTCCTATGCTCTGGTGAAAAAAGTCCCAGCTTAACCATCCTCTCCTTGTAACTCAAACCCTCCAGTCCCAGTAGCATCCTTGTAAATGTTTACTGCATCCTCTCCAATTTAATAATATCTGTCCTGGAGCAGAGACTCCAGAACTGTAAGCAGTAGTCCAAAAGTGGCCTACCCAACATCTTGTACAACTGCAACGTGATGTCCCAACGAGTTAAGTCTACTCAAACTGCTAAACCAGTTTAAAGGCTTCTTTGAAACTCCAAAAGACTGGACTACCACCAATCAAACTCCCCTTCTTTTTTAGATTAGATTACTTACAGTGTAGAAACAGGCCCTTCTGCCCAACAAGTCCACACCAACCCGCCAAAGCGCATCCCACCCCATACCCCTACATTTACCCCTTACCTAACACTACGGGCAATTTAGCATGGCCAATTCACCTGACCTGCACATCTTTGGACTGTGGGAGGAAACTGGAGCACCCGGAGGAAACCCACGCAGACACGGGGAGAACGTGCAAACTCCACACAGTCATTCGCCTGAGTCGGGAACTGAACCCGGGTCTCAGGCGCTGTGAGGCAGCAGTGCTAACCACTGTGCCACCATGCCGCCCGCTTCTGTTGATACAAAACTGTTCTCAACTGAAACCGGATTGCGGCCCTGGTCTATGTTTCTGTATGTCGTTCAACAAGTCAATAGTTGTAATATTATGGGCGGCACAGTGGCTCTGTGGTTAGCACTGCTGCCTCACAGCACCAGGGTCCCGATTCCAGCCTCAGGCGACTGTCTGTGTGGAGTTTGCACGTTCTCCCCGTGTCTGCGTAGGTTTCCTCCAGGTGCTCTGGTTTCCTCCCACAGTCCAAAGATGTGCAGGTCAGGTGGATTGGCCATGCTAAATTGTCCATGGTGTTAGGTGCATTAGTCTGAGGGAGGTGGGTCTGGGTGGGTTACTCTTCAGAGGGTCGGTGTGGACTGGTTGGGCTGAAGGGTCTGTTTCCACACTGTAGAGAATCTAATCTAATGAAGTTACAGTATTCTATTGAGGCTGGTTTTAAAAAGCTTTATATCACTGTATATATTCACATTTTCGAATTCAAAAGTTATTAATGAACTTTGCATAGTGTGATCAGCATTGAGTGTCAGATAAAAAGCATGAAAGGCAAAACTTTGAACTATAATTGAAGAAGTCAAGAGAAATGTAGAAACTAGGTGTAGAGTAAGTCTTTAGGCCCTTTGGAGTCATTTTTAGATTAGATTACTTACAGTGTGGAAACAGGCCCTTCGGCCCAACAAGTCCACACCGACCCGCCGAAGCGCAACCCACCCATACCCCTCATCTTCACCATTCAGTATGATCATGGCTGATCCTCACTGCTATAGTATAGACAAAATGGAAAAAGGCTTGTCCACATTGACACTTTGCCCCATATCCCTGTAAACCTTTCCTATTCATGTACCTGTCGAAATGTATCTTAATTGTACGTGCATCTACCATTCCTCTAAGAACTCTAAATTAATTAAGTGATTTCCTTTTGGGAAAACTATGTTACCTCTATCTGATCACCTTGAACTTACCCAGGTGCCCTATTATAACATATTTAATAATGTAATTCTAACAGTTACCTTACATCAGATGTTAAGCTAATTGTGTGTAGTTTCTGGCTTTCTGCCCTTTTTAGAGTAAAGGAGTTACAGAGCTATTTTCCAGTCCAATGGATTCTTCCCTGAATCTAATTGATTTTAATTTTCCAAAACCCACACAACTAACTTAATTCTTAATGAATACTTTGCATTGGTATTCACCAAGGAAAGGGACCTGATGGGTGTTGAGGTTATGGATAGATATTTGATTACTCTAGGTCAAGTCGGCATAAGGAGTGATTCTAAAAGTCGTTAAATTGGACAAGTCCTCAGGTCTGGATGAGATCTATCCCAGCGTAATGAGGAAAGCAAGAGAGGAAGTAGTTGAAGCCTTAATAGATATCTTTGCAGCATCCTTACACGGGTAAGCTCCCGGAGGACTGGAGAATTACCAACATTGTCCCCTTGTTTAAGAAGGGTTGCAAGGACAATCCAGGTAATTATAGACAGGTGAGCCTGACGTCAGTGGTAGGAAAGCTGCTGGAGAAGATACTGAGGGATGGGATCTATTTACATTTGGGAGAAAATGGGCTTATCAGTGATAGGCAACATGGTTTTGTACAGAGAAGGTCATGTCTTACAAACTTAATAGAATTCTTTGAGGAAGCAAGTTGTTGGAGGGAATCCTGAGGGACAGGATGTACGTGTATTTGGAAAGGCAAAGACTGATTTAGGAATAGTCAAGATGGCTTTGTCCGTGGGAAATCATGTCTCACAAACTTGATTGAGTTTTTTGAAGAAGTAAGATATTGATGAGGGCAGCACAGTAGATGTGATCTACATGGACTTCAGTAAGGCGTTCAGCAAGGTTCCCTATGGGAGACTGATTAGCAAGGTTTGATCTCATGGAATACAGGGGGAGCTAGCCATTTGGATACAGAACTGACTCAAAGGTAAATAACAGGGCGATGGTGGAGGATTGTTTTTCAGACTGGAGGCCTCTGACCAGTGGAGTGCCACAAGGATCGATGCTGGGTCCACTACTTTTCACCATTTATTTAAATGATTTGGATTTGAGCATAAGAGGTAGAGTTAGTAAGTTTGCAGATGATACCAAAATTGGAAGTTTAGTGGACACTGAAGAAGGTTACCTCAGATTACAACAGGATCTTGATCAGATGGCTTAGAGGTGGCAGATGGAGTTTAATTTAGATAAATGAGAAGTGCTGCATTTTGGAAAAGCAAATCTTAGCAGGACTTCTACACTTAATGGTAAGGTCCTAGGGAATGTTGCTGAACAAAGAGACCTTAGAGTGCAGGTTCATAGCTCCATGAAAATTGAGTCGCAGGTGAATAGGATAGTGAAGGAGGTGTTTGGTATATTTTCCTTTTTTGATCAGAGTATTGAGTACAGGAGTTAGGAGATAATGTTGCAGCTGTTCAGGACATTGGTTAAGACACTGTTGGAATATTTTATGTGCAGTTCTGGTCTCCTTCCTATCAGAAAGATGTTGTGAAACTTGAAAGGGTTCAGAAAAGACTTAGAAGAATGGTGCCAGGATTGGAACATTTGAACTATAGGGAGAGATTAAGTAGGCTGGGGCTGATTTCCCTGGAGCATCGGAGGCTGAGGGGTGACCTTAGATAGTTTACAAAATCATGAAGGGCATGGATAGGATAAATAGACAAAGTATTTTCCCTGGGGTGGGGGTGTCCAGAACTAGAGGGCATAGATTTAGGGTGAGCGGGAACTATATAAAAGAGATCTAAGGGGCAATCTTTTCAGTTAGAGAGTGGTACGTGTATGGAATGAGCTGCCAGAGGAAGTGGTGGAGTAGTACAATTGCAACATTTAAAAAGGCATCTGGATGGGTATATTAATAAGAAGGGTTTGGAGGGACATGGGCCAGGTGCTGGCAGGTGGGACTGGATTGGGTTGGGATATCTGGTCCGATGAGTTGTACCGAGCGATCTGTTTCCATGCTGTACATCTCTATGACTCTATTTACATCCCTTGTTGTTTAGCTGATGTTAAACTCACTGCTCAAAAATTTAATTTTGACTATTTTTCAAAGCAAATGTTGCCTTCACAGAATCAAAACCCAAAAACGAATTATCTCTACTTTACAATCCAAATCACCAAATGCCAATACAATATTATGCATTTTCGCAATGTACGAACCTAATGGTAGTTCCAGGCAATCAAGCAATGATACATCTTGTGGATTAGAACATGTTGCTTTATTGTAAAAATTACATTTCTGCAGTACCTTTTGAGATGTTGGGCAATAACTAGATTTTTATAATTAGAATATTTTCACTTCAGCAGCAAGGAGGACTTGAAACTTGAAAAACTAAGAACAATAATGTTCCCCACTCTAAATAAACTCTTCTGAGATAGTTTGAATGGGAGTGAGATGTAGAACCTGAATATACGTACATCCAAGTCTAAGCAACACAGTCTTGAAATTTCAAAGCTAAGCAAGTAATTTTTATCCTAAACGCTATTGAAATTTTTAAATGCGAATGAGTACCTTTGCATATGTTCCATGTCAGAGAAAGCAAGCACTGAAGATCTGAAAAATTAAGAAGAATGCCGTTGCTCACCCAAAACTAAACCCAGTGTCTGCATGGGTTTCTTCCGGGTGCTCTGGTTCCCTTCCACAATCCAAAGTTGTGCAAGGCTGTGCTAAATTGCCCATAGTGTCAGAGATGTGTAAGTTAGTTATGTTAATCAGGGAAAACGTAGAATAATAGAGGAATGGATCTGGGCAGGTTACACTTCTTCGGAAGGTCGGTGTGGACTTGTTGAGACAAATGGCCTATATCCACACTGTAGGGATTCTTTTAAAAAAAAATTTGCAATTTTATTCCCAATTGCCTGCTAAAGCAAAACAGTCTGAAAAGATACATTTGCTTTCATTAAGGTTCGCACAGTTTGAAAATCCCTTCTACAACTATCTCACTAAAATAAAAGCCCACTCTATCCACAGTGTTTTATCAGACTGATATCTGTGCAAGTTGTACTTTCCAATAATCTCATGTATGTTTGTTTTAGGAATGGGCAGCGGACAACATCACAAGGCAGAATATTGAAGACACTGTACTGTATGGATATTACAGTAGGTATTCAGATTTTTGCAGTGTTTTAGTAAATCTAATATTACAACATAAATCCTTGCCCAAGTTTAGAAAAATTGATAATGATATAAGCATGGTTGTTATTTTAAAAGTATGTTTGTTTTGACCTGTGCTCTTTTCTGCTTGTGCTATTCTAGGTGCACAGATAAATTCTCTTGATTTGGTCTTTCTTATGCTTGTGTAATGCTGTACTTAGTGAAAGGTATCTCTGAAACGTTAGCATCAACTTGATTTGAAATTACATTTTTGGAAGTTGCTTATTCTGGCTCTCTTTGGAAGCATGCTTGTGTATTGGCTGGGCGGACCATGTGAAGCAGGGTATAATGTTTTGTACTGTAGTGTGGAGAAGGAACCAATGTTGGGCTTAGTGTTATAAAATGGCTGTGTCAGTTAAAGTGATGAATAGCTAGCTAATGGTTACCATTACCATGGTAAAATTTAGAAGGAGGTTTGTGATAGAAATAGAATATTTCCTTACTTCTATATTCTGTATTCTATATACTTCTATATTATTAAAGGATTGGACACTCTGGAGGCTGATGTTTCCGCTGATGGGTGAGTGCCGAATCAGAGGACACAGCTTAAAAATATGGGTAGACCATTTAGGACAGAGATGAGGAGAAACTTCTTCATCCAGAGAGTGGTGGCTATGTGGAATGCTCTGCCCCAGAGGGCAGTGAAGGCCCAGTGTCTGGATTCATTTAAGAAAGGGTTGGATAGAGCTCTCTAGGATTGTGGAATCAAGGGTTATGGAGATAAGGCAGGAACAGGATACTGATTAAGGATGATCAGCCATGATCATATTGAATGGTGGTGCAGGATCGAAGGGCAGAATGGCCAACTCTTGCACCTACTGTCTATTGATCTGAGCAATGAAGGCAAATATGCCAAATGCCTTCTTACCACCTTGTCTACCTCTGACTCAGCTTTCAAGAACTGTTTACCTGTTTTACAACATTCCCCAGGGCCCTGCCATTATTTGTATAAGTCCTTCCCTTGTTTATCTTACCAAAATGCAACGTCTTATTTTTATCCAAAGTAAACTTCTTTTGCCACTTCTTGGCCCATTGGTCCAGGTTAACCTTGCAAGTCAGATCCAGCAGCTGCTATATATTTTCTAGTTGATTGGTTGGAGTTTGCTTGCATGGGAGATTTAGTAAGTAGAGGAGACTTGCTCATCACAAGTTCTGCAGTTGTGCTTATGGTATTTACAGATTGCCAGCACTCTTTTAGCAGAACTGTGGTTTATTTCTAAAGCAAACCAATCCCATTAACTGGTAATTGTGTTCCCTGGGAATGTTGCCTCTGAGAAACCTTCCTCAGAAGACTGGTGTTAAAACAGAATTTCTTAGATAAACGCAGATCAGTCTTAAGGTGGGTGCTGTATTAATTTTTGATGAATCATTGTCTCACTAATCAAAGTAAATTATCCTGGAATTCCATGTGGAATGTCTTCCACTCTGCTGATTATCTCAGACGTATTGAATTTTCACGTCTTCAAAAACAGAAGGAGTAATCAAATTCCAAATGCTTTGCTTTGTGGTTACTATTAAGGTAACAGAGCAGCCTGTTTCCTTTTTGTTTGGTTGAAGTGAATTAACAAAAGTAAGTCATGTATCATTTGACAGCTTTTTATATGCTGTTGGAGATTGAATTACAGTGTGTAAACCAGAGCTAGGTGTTCTGTACGGCGAATATGGAAGTGTGCCCTAGTGTGTCTTGTCCACAAGAATCTGGCCAGGTGTTGGCTATCAGCAACCATCTATTCAAACGAGAAATAATGCCGTAAAATATCATCAGTGAGCTGCATGTGAGCAACAGTGGCCTACTTGGTGATGTCACTGGGTTAGTAATTCAGAGCAGGCTGATGCTCTGTTGGCATGGATTGAATCTCATCATTATGGTGATATTACACAGTGTAGTTTGAATTCAGTGAAAGAATAACTGGAATTTAAAGAAAAGCTAGCCCAATGGTGACCATATAATCACTGTTACTTGGTGTAAAATGTAACTACTGTTAATTGGTGTAAAAACTCATGTGGTTCACTAATGACCTTGAGGGAAGGAAATCTACTGCCCTTACATGGTCTGACTTAAACATGAGTTCAGACCCATAGCAGTGTGGCTGACACTTTGAATCAAACCATTCAGAGAATTATGCGCTCTGGAGTGAGTGTGATTTGAACACAGGCTTTCTGATCCAGGGATAGAGACACTATCATAGGGCTGGAGAGCAGAGTTAAGCAGTGTGGCTGACCTTTACTGCAATCTAAACAGAGTCTTAGAGTCGTAGAGATATATAGCATGGAAACAGACCGTTCGGTCCAACCCATCCATGCCGACCAGATATTCCAACCCAATCTAATCCTACCTGCCAGCCCATATCCCTCCAAAACCTTCCTATTCATATACCCATCCAAATGCCTCTTAAATGTTGCAATTGTACTAGCCTCCACCATTTCCTCTGGCAGCTCATTCCATACACGTACCACCCTCTGTGTGAAAAAGTTGCCCCTTAGGTCTCTTTTATATCTTTCCCCTCTCACCCTAAACCTATGCCCTCTAGTTCTGGACTCCCCGACCCCAGGAAAAAGACTTTGCCTATTTATCCTATCCATGCCCCTCATAATTTTGTAAGGTCACCTCTCAGCCTCCGACGCTCCAGGGAAAACAGCCCAAGCCTGTTCAGCTTCTCCGTATTGCTCAAATCCTCCAACTCTGACAACGTCCTTGTAAGTCTTTTCTGAACCCTTTCAAGTTTCATATTTCCGATAGGAAGGAGACCAGAATTGCACGCAATATTCCAACAGTGGCCTAACCTGTACAGCCACAACATGTCCTCCCAACTTCTGTACACAATACTCTGACCAATAAAGGAAAGCATACCAAACACCACCTTCACTATCCTATCTACCTGTGACTCCACTTTCAAGGAGCTATGAACCAGCACTCCAAGGTCTCTTTGTTCAGCAACACTCCCTAGGACCTTACCATTAAGTGTATAAGTCCTGCTAAGAATTGCCTTCCCAAAATGCAGCACCTCACATTTATCTGAATTAAACTCCCATCTGTCACCTTTCAACCCATTGGCCCATCTGGGCAAGATCCTCTTGTAATCTGAGGTAACCCTCTTCGCTGTCCACTACACCTCCAATTTTGGTGTCATCTGTAAACTTACTACCTGTACCACTTATGCTCAAATCCAAATCATTTATGTAAATGACAAAAGTAGTGCCACAATCCTTGTGGCACTCCACTGGTCACAGGCTTCCAGTCTGAAAAACAACCCTCCACCATCACACTCTGTCTTCTACCGTTGAGTCAGTTTTGTATCCAAAGGCTAGTTCTCCCTGTATTCTGTGAGATCTAATCTTGCTAATCAGTCTCCCATGGGGAACCTTGTCGGATGCCTTACTGAAGTCCAAATAGATCACATCTACCATTCTGCCCTCATTAATCCTCTTTGTTACTTCATCAAAAAACTCAATCAAGTTTGTGAGACATGATTTCCCATGCCAGTAATTAAGGATGGACAATAACTGCTGTCCTGGATGACCACATACATCTGCTATGCCTTTCAAAGACTTGACTTGAGTGTGTAGATATACAAATATTTATGCTGGTATAAATGGCAATGGCATATCTGACGGTCCGTGCTCTTGAAATGAAATGTGGTTGGATGACTGTGGCCTGTGGGATTAGCCTGATGGATGAAAATGAACTCTTCCATTTTAGATTCTTCACCTATAGATAAATATTCGGTGCCAAATTGGCAACAGGTATCATTTTATTTGTGTTGAGAGTGTGGTGTTGGAAAAGTACAACCAGTCAGCCAGCATCCGAGGAGCAGGAGAATCGCCGTTTCGAGCATGAGCCTTTCATCGGGAATGAGGCTTGTGGGCAAAGGGGTCTGAGAGATAAATGGGTGGGGGTGGGGCTGTGGCTGGGACTATGGGGGGAAGGTAGCTGAGAATGTGATAGGTAGATGACGATAGGGGAGAAGGTGATAGATCGGAGAAGAGGGTGGAGCGGCTAGGTAGGATGGAGACGGACAGATGGGACAGGTCAAGAGGGTGATGTCGAGTTGGAAAGTTGGATTTGTGATAAAGTGGGGGGAGGGGAAATGAGGAATCTGGTGAAATCCACATTGATCCCATGTGTTTGGAGGATCCCAAACGGGTTTTTGCCTGCACTTCCACACATGTCATTTACTGTATCCGTTGCTCCCGATACAGTCTCCTCTACATTGGTGAGATACTTATGGAACACTTCAGAGAACATCTCCGGTACACGCTCACAAAATAACCCCACCGACCCATGGCTGAACATCTCAACTCCCCCACCCACTCTACCAAGGTCATGCAGGACCTTAGCCTCCTCCATTGCCAAACTCTTACCACCCAACACCTGGAGGAAGAATGCCTCATCTTCTGCCTTGGGACCCCCCAACTACATGGGACCAATGTAGATTTAATCAGTTTCCTCATTTCCCCTCCCCCTCCCCACCTTATTCCCAGATCCAACTTACCAACTCAGCACCACCCTCTTGACCTGTCCTACCTGTCCATTTTCCTTCCCACCTATCCATTCAACCCTCCTCTCCGACCTTTCATGTTCTCCCCCATCTCCGTCTACCTATCACATTTTCAACTACCTCCCCCCAATTTATCTCTCAGCCCTTTTGCCTACAAGCCTCATTCCCGATGAAGGGCTCATGCTCGAGATGTTTATCCTCCTGCTCCTCGGATGCTGCCTGACCAGCTGGGCTTTTCCAGCACCACACTCGTGACTCTGATCTCCGGCCTCTGCAGTTCTCACTTTCTTCCATCATTTTATTAGTGATTAGAGAGAGTAAGATATTTAGAGTGTGCATCAAGTGTGTTTTTTTTATTTCCTATTTTAACAGCATGTTGAGTTTTGTGAAGGCAGCCTCTAAACTGCCTGTTTCACTGTCACAAAGACTTAGATTTACAGTACAGAAAAAGGCTCTTTGGCTCATAACAAGTTGAAAACTACCCCCTAACTATTTTAATTGTATGTCTTGGCATTTCAAGTACATATCTAAATTCTTAAATGTTATGATATTTTCCAACATCCATGTAGGCAGTGAGTGCCAGATTACCAGGACCCCTGGGTGAAAATGGTTTTCCTCACATCTCCCCTAAACATCTGCCCCTTAACCTAATTATATCTCCCTGAGTATTGATCTGTCTACCAAAGGGGAAAGTATCTATGCTCTCATAATTTTATACATGTCAATCACATCACCTCTCCACTCAATCTTCTATGTTCTGAGGGAAATAACACCAAACTGTCTAATCTCCATAACTGAAAATCTCCATCCAGGTAGCATCCTGGTAAATCTTCTTTGCACTTTGTCCAGTGTTTTAACATCTCTTCTATAAAGTGGATTACAAAACTGCACACAATGCTGTAGCTGCGGCCTAACCAACGTTTTATGGCTTAATACTGTAACTGTTGGTCTCAAGTACTGCATTAGTCACTGTCACTAAATACATGACACTGGCCAAATCTTATGAAGTTTTTGGATATATCACAAGATGAATGGGTGAACATTCTTTATCCTGAATATAATCTTTGAAAGGCAAGACTGAGAGAAAAACTCTTAGCATTTTTTTTCAAAGGCTCATTTCTTGACTAATTTCTACCTTGTCAAACAGCTCAAACTCCATATCAAAAACATATAAAGATGCCATATTAAATTAAGGGTTCTGCTGAGTCTGCTTCTCACTTCTCTAGGTCTTCCCAAGACCCTTCCCCTTGTTCTTCTACATTTATTTTCTCTTCAGCTATAATAATGAGCAATGACTGGTGGAATGGGAGCAGCTGGATCAGGTTGGGGAGGGTGTATTTTGGCCAGAGAAGGATCTACCGTACATAACTCTTTCATGAGTCATAGCATCGTAGGGACAAAACAGAAATTGCTTGAAAAACTGAACAGGTCTGGCAGCATCAGTGGTGAGAAAGCAGAGTTAACATTTTGAGTCCAGTGGCCCTTCTTCAAAACTCTGTTATTTTAATGAAATCTGGGCAAATGTATCAGCTATCATGATGGTTAAGTGTTCTACCAGTAGATGGAGGCAAAGTACTTGTTAGAAATATTGAGTATTGATGTACAATCAGTGTTTGTATGGGTAATTTTCCTTTCTTCCACGAATGCCTACATCGCATACGTAATTAGATTAGATTCCTTACAGTATGGAAACAGACCATTTGGCCCAACAAATCCACACTGACCCTCCGAAGAGAAACCCACCCAGACCTATTCCTCTATCCTGACTAATGCACCTAACATATTGGACAATTTAGCATGGCCAATTCACCTGATCTGCACATCTTTGGACTGTGGGAGGAAACTAGAGCACCCGGAGGAGACCCAAACAGACACAGAGAATATCCAAACTTCTCACAGTCGCCTAAGGCAGAAATCGAACCCCAGTCCCTGGCGCTCTGAGGTAGCAGTGCTAACCACTGAGCCACTGTGTGATGAAAGACGCCTCAATTTATAAATTCTGTTTTTGATCTTTGTACCAGAGATAACATATGCCTCCATGAATTTCATGAAAAATATTTTTATTCTGGATGTCACCTGGTAAGTCAATACCTCTTAAAACAGATAATTGTTATTGAGTCTTGCTGAAAACATCACATTTTGTTGATGCTTTTCATTTCAGAACACCATCAACTACAAGTTCCCCTTCAAGCCACTCAGCATGCTAACTTAGAAATATATCACTGTACCTTTACTGTCGCAGTGTCAAACTCCTGGTGTTTCCTCCCTAAGAGCATTGCGGGTCAGTCGAGAACATATAGACTACAGTGGTTCAAGAAGACAGCTCAGTACCACCTCCTCAAGGGTAACGAGCAACGATCAGTAAATGGCCAGGCAGCGTGGCTTGTGTCCTATGAGTAAATGAGAAACAACAGCACTTACAAAGATACAAATTGAAGGGAAAAAACAATATTTATACTGCCTGAAAGGAGAGTGTTGACAGGATTGCAAATTTCATTAATTGATCGAGGTTTTGCTGTGAAGAATACATCTATTAATACTGATTGATAGTTAACTGCTAGACTTTTTAAAAGTTTAAACCTGCAGGTATTCAGAGAATACCAAGGAGCTCTCCTATCCAAAATTTATTCCTGAACTTGAATCTTGGCTTAAAATTAAAACAGTGCCTGGCAACTAACTGGCAATCAGCATTAATGGGTGCATTCTCCATTGCATCTCCAATCAGTCAACTTGCAATCCAATTTGTGCTGTTGTTTCATACTGTTTAAATGTTAGTTTTCCCCTTGAATTGGCAAACTTACAGATGAATGCAAGATGAGAACCTTCAATAAAATGCCATTTTTCAGCATTTATGTTCTATACTGCAAAATGACATTTATTTAAATTAAAGCTTTGGTTAATGCTATAGGGAAATGTTTTTTATTGTCTAAATTTTACATTGGAAATCATCTGTATTCTGCTTCTATATGTTGATCCTTCAAATGTTAGTCATGCTAGAACTTTGAATGATGGTACTAGATGAGCTGGTAGACCAATTGTGTTGACAGTAGTGGTTATGATTAATAATGTCCCACAAGGTTTGTATTAGTACTGTCGCTATTTTGCATAACACTGCAGTACTTTGTATTGCTGTAATAACATGTTAAGATAGAATCGTATTTAATTCATATTCAGTGGCATGTTGTGAATGTAAGTCCTTTCTATGTACATGTTCCTTCAGGTTTATTGAATAAGTACATCTGCTTTTCAACTACTTTATAAGAAAACTTTCACTCCCTTTCTTCGTTCCACTTATATACACATTTCTGATCTCTTTTAAAAGTCCATAATCATTTCTTATCAAGCTACTGCCTTTAGTCAGTGATGAAAGAACATAGTTTTCTGCAAATTGTCATAGCTACCAGCTGCTATTCTTCATCTTGTTAATTGTCAAAATTGTTTGGCTTTGTCTTTTATGGTTAAAGTCTAAAACTAATTGGAATGGCAGTTGTGTCTAAATTCAGCTGTATTTTGTTGATCCTGCACCCAGTCATTCACTTCCAGTAGGTTAAAAAGATCTGTCATTCTTTTGATACATGCTCTCATTTTCTTTGCTATCCTGTGAAATGGAAAGCTTTATCTGATAACTTAGTTTTCTGAGGAACTAAGCAGGGGTGCTTATCCTGGCTGCAACTCTGCTCTGAAACAATAATGATCTGCGTCACTATGCACAGAATGAGGAATGATGATGCAGCTGGTCAGACTTGATATCCTCAATTTAGCAAATAATTTCCTTGCAAGATCTACCACCTGTTCAACTGCAAACTTTCACCTCCTTGACACTGTGTACTTAGAAAATGTATTTTCTGTCAAATGCTCAGTTTAATGCTGTGCTGCATGCGTGAGAAATATAGTTTTACTGTTCTCTTGAATCACAGTTGAAATAAAAATAGTCTGAACTTTATTTGTAGAAATTACTGACTAGCTGCATGTGTCTTCATTGGTGGTCCCTCATGGATGAGGATGATTCTCTGACATTCTCAGAGTGAGTTCACACATAGCTGTATGACCGATATGCCAACGCAGGCTCTATTACACTTGGGGCAGGTAGAGGTCAAAGGAAGGGGTGGGTGGAGCATTGGTTTGGCAGCACACTCCTTTCATTGTTTTTGCCTGGCTTCCATTTTTTTCCTGAAGTGCTACATGACTTCCTGTGTGCTCCTCCTCCACCTTGGATAGTCTTGGTCTTGTGATTCCAAGGTCTATGTGAGAATGTTGAAAGTATTGAAGCACTTCCTTTGTCCACCTGGGGCTCATCTGCTGTTTCTAAACCGGGATACAGCACCTGCTTGGGAGTCTCATGTCAGTCATAGGGACAAATGCCCAGCTCATCATAGCCAATCAAAGGTGGTCAGTGCTTTGGTGTTGGGGTTATTGGCCTGGTCAAGGATGCTGATGTTGGTACATCTTCTTCCCAGCAGATTCACTAGATTTTGCGCAGGCAGCACTATTGGTACTGTTCCTGTGCCTTGAGATATTTACTGTATTTAGTCCATGTCTCAGAGCTATGTAGGATGAAGAGAACCATTACAGCTCTGTAAACCACAATTTTGATGTGGGATCTGGTATTGTTGTTCTTAAACATATTTTTCCTTGGGTGGCCTTACCACGCTGGAGGCAATGCTGGATTTCTTCAATGGTAGCTGGTCAGCGTTCTCTAAGGTCTCCCTGTGGACCTTGATGATGAGGGTGTGCTTCACAATGCCAGGCCAAGTTGATGTAGGATCTTCATCTTGAGAGTGTTTAGGATGAGATCAACCAGGAGAAAGTGAGGACTGCAGATGCTTTAGACCAGAGTTGAAAAATGTGGGTGGAAGGATTCATTGGGGCCTTGGTGAGGGGGGAGGTGTGGGTGCAAATTTTGCACTACTTGCAGTTGCAGGGGAAGGTGCCAGGAGTGGAGGTTTGGTTGATGGGCAGTATGGAACTGTCGAGGGAGTGGTCTCTCCGGAACGCTGATAGGGATGGGGAAGGAAATATATCCTTGGTGGTGGGGTCTGTTTGGAGGTGGCGGAAATGACGGAGAATGATATGATGTATCTGGAGTTTGGTGGGGTGGGAGGTGAGGACCAGTGGGGTTTGTCCTGGTGGCAATTGAATGGGTGGGGTACAAAGGCAGAGGTGTGGGAAGTGGAGGAAATGCGGTAGAGAGCATCATCGACCATGTTGGAGGGGAAATTGCGGTCTTTGAAGAAGGAGGCAGTTTGGTAGTGGAATTTGTCCTCCTGGGAGCAGATGCAGCGGAGGCGAAGGAATTAGTAATATGGGATGGCGTTTTTACAGGGGGCAGGGTGGGAGGAGGTGTAATCTAGGTAGCTGTGGGAGTCGGTTGGTTTATAGTAAGTGTCTGTTGAGTCGGCCGCCTGAGATAGAAATGGAGAAGTCTACGAAAGGGAGGGACGAGTCTGAGACGGTCCAGGTAAATTTGAGGTCGGGGTGGAAGGTGTTAGTAAAGTGGATGAACTGTTCAACCTCCTATTGGGAGCACGAAGTAGTACCAATACAATCATCGATGTAGCAGAGGAAAAGCTGGGGGGTGATGCCAGTGTAGCTGCGGAAGATGGACTGTTCCACATATCCGACGAAGAGGCAGGCATAGCTGGGGCCCATGTAGGTGCCGATGGCTACTCCTTTGGTTTGGAGGAAGTGGGAGGATTGGAAGGAGAAGTTGTTAAGAGTGCAGACCAGTTCAGTCAGTTGAAGGAGGGTGTCAGTGGAAGGGTACTGGTTGGGTCGGCGGGAGAGCAAGAAGCGGAGGGCTTGGAGGCCTTCGTGATGGGGGGGTGGAAGTGTATAGGGACTGGATGTCCATCGTGAAGATAAGGCGTTGGGGGCCGGGGAAGTGAAAATCATGGAAGAGGTGGAGGGTATGAGTGGTGTCCCGAACGTAGTTGGGGAATTCTTGGACTAAGTGGCACAGGACAGTGTCGAGGTACGCAGAGATGAGTTCGATGGGGCAGGAACAGGCTGAGACAATGGGTCGGCCAGGGCAGTCGGGTTTGTGGATTTTGGGCAGGAGGTAGAAATGGGTGTTTAGGATGAGACCCATGCTCTCATACATGTTTGTAACGACACTGACGATGGTCTGGAGACTGCACATACACATACATCATTTCTGCACTGCAGCCCGATGATACAGGTTGAGGTGGTTTGCCTTGAAGGCAGCAGATAATTTCCCACAGGTTCTGTAAGTTAGCTCCATTCCAACAGGGTGCTTGTTGGTGGTGAGGTGAAGTATTACAGCGAAGCAGATTGAGAATAGTGTTGTAGTGATGACACTGCCCTGCTTGGCATTGGTTCAAACAGGGAATGGGTTGAATCCATTTATGATTACCATGACTTCCATGTCATCATAAACAGGCAAAGGATGGGCAGCACGGTGGCTCATTGATTGAAGGTTGCACAGTGTCTCAGGGACCCAGGATCAATTCCACTCTTGGGTAGTTATCTTTGTGGAGTTTTTACGCGCTTCCTATATCTGTGTGGGTTTTCTCTGGGTTCTCCAGTTTCCTGTGCAGGCTAGGTGGTTTGGCCTGCTAAATTGCCCATAGTGTTCAGAGATATGCAGGCTAGGTGGATTAGCCATGGGAAAAGCAAGGGTAGTTGAGGACATGAATGGGTTGGATGCTCTTTAGAGGGTTGTTGTGGACTCAGTGGGCTGAATGGCCTGTTTCCACACAATAGGGATTGTATAATGGTGACAAACTTCATGGTGCAACCAAAGTGGAGAAGGATGCTCCATAATGCTTCCTGATTGATGATGTCAAAGGCCTTTGTAAGGTTGAAGGAGGCCATGTACAGGAGGTAGCTTCCTTTGTCCACATTTCTCTTGCAGCGTCACGAAGTGAAAATCATTCCGTTGTGCCCCACTGTGGCCAAAAGCCACACTAAGTCCCTGGGAGGAATTCTTCAGCCACAGAGAGGAGCTGGTTGAGGAGGACCTTGGCGATGACTTTTCCAATGGTTGACGGCAAGGATATTCCCCTGTAGTTACCACAGTCGGACTTATTCCCTGTTTTGAAAATACTAATGTCTGTGGCTTCTTGCAACTCTCCCAGAATGCTCTCTTCCTTTCAGATAAGGCAAGACAAGGATGTGTAGCTGGAGCAGGAGTTCTTTGCCTTTGCATCTCAGTGCCTCAGTGGGAATGCCATCTAGTCCAGTAACTTTGTTGTTCTTAAGCTGGCAGAGAGTCTTCTCTATTTTGTGAAAGGCTTGAGTGTGGCTGAGCTCATGACATGTAGTAATGTTGCGAGATGTGTTTAAGAACATTTGGATCAACAGCAAACCCCTGGTTGAGGAGTTCTTTGAACTGCTCCCCATTGTGTTTTTTCATGGCTTCTTTACCTTTGATAAGAGTCACTCCAATCCTGCCCAGCATTTGTGTGTGGCCTTGGGTGTTTGGTCCTTAGATCGTCTTGGCTTCACAGAAGAAATCATGGTTGTTGGCCATTTGTTGGGCCTGCAGTGCTTTCTCCACCCACCATCTGTTCTTTATGTTGTTGGTTTGATTTGGAATCTCTGCCTTTAGTTGCCTGTAGTCCTTCCTTTTCTCTTTTAAGTGTGATTTTTGTTTTACACTCAGAAATACCATGTGCTTCTGGCTCAATAGTTCCTTGATCTAATGACCATTCTCATCAAACTTGGTATTTCCTGGTTGAATGGCAGACTGAGGTTCTGCAGACATTGATGCTTGTGGTCTTAAAAGCAGACCAAAGACTGTTGGAATCCCATGACTCAATGTCGTGAGGATTGCTAGGTTTGTGGAGAGGAGTTGGTTGTGTGAGGCTTTTTTTTTCTGGGTTTTTAAGTCCCTCAATGTTGTGCTTTTTGCGGCACTGCTTCTGTTGTCTGCAGCTCTGCTAGTTATGTTGTCCACCTGTATCTTCCTCCAAATCATTTATGTATTTATTACAAACAACAGGAGTCCCACCACTGATCTCTGTGGAACATCACTGGTCACAGGTCTTGGGTAAGAAAAAATACCCTTCCATTGCTATTCTCCGTCTTCTATGACTAATCCAGTTCTATATACATCTTATGTACTCGTTGCAAATGCCATTTGACTTCACCTTGCCATGAAGGACCTTGTCAAAGGCCTTCATAAGTCCATATAGACAACATCTACTGCCCTATCCTCATCAATCATCTTCCTCAAAAAGCTGAATCAAATTTGAGATGTGACTTCCCTGCCGAAAGCCATGCTGCCTATCACTAATAAGTGCATATTTTTCAAAATGTGTGTAAATCCTATCCCTAAAAATCATCTCCAGTAATTTCCTTACCACTGATGTAAGGTTCATTGGTCTGTAATTTTACAGATTTTCCCTGTTGCCTTTCTTAAAGCCCAACAGGTATTCTCCTGTGACTGAAGAGGATATAAAGATTTCATACAAGGTCCCAGCAACCTCCTCACCTGTCTCCCTAAGCATTCAGGGATAGATCCCATCAGGTTCTAGGGACTTATCTACCTTAGTGCTTTTCAAAAAAACCCAATACTATTTTTATATTAACATGCCCTAGAGTATCAACGTACCTATCCCGAGATTAACCATCCACAAGTCATTCTCCTCGATGAATACTGATGCAATGTATTAACAATGCAATGTTAAGGACTTTACCCACTTCCTCCCACTCTGTGCATAAATATTTTCCTTTGTTCCCCGCTACCCTTAAGTGGACCTACCCTTTCCTTAGCTACCCTCTTGCTCATTATATATGTGTAAAATGCCTTGGATTTTCCTTATCCTGTTTGCCAAAGCAATTTTTGGCCTCCTTTTAGCCCATGTTTGAGTTGTTTCCTGCATTCTTTGTGTTCTCAAGAGCCCTGTTTTTCTTCAGTTTCCTAAATTTTACATTGCTTCCTTTTTAGTTTTTAACTAAGTTCTTAACTTCTCTTGTCATCCAAGGTTCCTGAATCTTGTCATCCTGATCCTTCATTTTCACAGAACATACTAGTCATGAACTGTAATTGGAGTCATAGAGATGTACAGCATGGAAACAGACCCTTCGATCCAACCTGTCCATGCCGACCAGATATCCCAACCCAATCTAGTCCCACCTGCCCATATCCCTCCAAACCCTTCCTATTCATATACCCATCCAAATGCCTTTTAAACATTGCAATTGTACCAGCTTCCATCATTTCCTCTGGCAGCTCATTCCATACATGTACCATCTTCTGCGTGAAAAGGTTGCCTCTGAGGCCTCTTTTATATCTTTCCCCTCTCACCCTAAACCTCTAGTTCTGGACTCCCCGACCCCAGGGAAAGGACTTTGCCTATTTATCCTATCCATCCCCCTCATAATTTTATAAACCTCTATAAGGTCACCCCTCAGCCTCCGACGCTCCAGGGAAAACAGCCCCAGCCTGTTCAGCCTCTCAGTATAGCTCAGATCGTCCAAACCTGGCAACATCCTTGTAAATCTTTTCTGAACTCTTTCTAGTTTCACAACATCTTTCCGATAGGAGGGAGACCAAAATTGCACGCAATATTCCAACAGTGGCCTAACCAATGTCCTGTACAAACTGCAACATGACCTCCCAACTCCTGTACTCAATAATCTGACCAATAAAGGAAAGCATACCAAACGCAGCCTTCACTATCCTATCTATCTGCAACTCCACTTTCAAGGAGCTATGAACCTGCACTCCAAGGTCTCTCTGTTTAGCACCACTCCCTAGGAGCTTACCATTAAATGCATATGTCCTGCTAAGATTTGCTTTCCCAAAATAAGCACCTCGCATTTATCTAAATTAAACTTCATCTGCCACTTCCCAGCCCATTGGCCCATCTGATCAAGATCCTGTTGTAATCTGAGGGGACCCTCTTCGCTGTCCACTACACCTCCAATTTAGGTGTTATCTGTAAACTTAATATTTCCACATGCCTTGTGGATTTAATCTCAAACAGTTGCATCCAATCTACATGCCCCACTTCCTCCTTAATACTGTGGTAATTAGACATTCCTCCTCCCCCCCCCCCCCCCCCACCACCACCATTTGTACTTTCACCTGAGGACTAACCTTTTCCTTATCCAGTAATAACTTTTTTTATATACAGATATTTTTATTAGAAATTAAACAGTTTTACAAGTTTACAAAAATAAACAAAACTCTCAAATACAAACATTGATATACAATTAAATCAAATATACAATAGCCAAAATTTAACAAAAGAAAAAATATGGAAAAAGAAACTAAAACAAAACTCAACTGTCTATTAATCTAACCTATATCTAACCAGAGTGTATATTTAAGTCTCTTACATGCTCGGAATGTGTTAACATCAAATGTAATAAAACCCGTATTCGTGCGGGATTCCTCTCCTAAGGGGCCTGGGACCAGCCAGGTTTGTAATCTCATTTAAATAAAAGCCCTTGTTAGCATAGCCGAAATATCTGTATTTATGTAAATCGAGAAGGGCTGCCATATTTTATAAAATAATTCGGTCTTTTGGTGCACCATATTTGTAAGGAAGTCAAAGGGAATACATTCCATAATTAATCTGTGCTAATTTGAAAGTCCAGGGGGCCCCTCAGCCACCCAGTTCACCAAAATATTTTTCCTTGCACAGAAAGAGAGAATAGAAAATAGTCTCTTCCAGTACATGTCCAGGGAGGGAAAGTTCGAAAAGCCCAAAAGGAGAGATACAGGGTCCACTTTAATTTCCGTTCCTAAAATTTCTGTCAGGGTACTTGCTACTTTAGTCCAATATCTATGGATCTTATGACAGGTCCATTGGCAATGTACAAGAGTGCCCACCTCTATTTTACATTTGCGACACATTAGAGATGTTCCTGCCTTAAATTTTGCCAATCGAACAGGTGCTATATGGGCTCTATGAAATATCTTCAGCTGGATAGCCTGGGTTCTGTTACAGATAATAATTCTTCTAGTGTTTTCCCAAATATCATTCCACGTTTCTATAGCGATTTCTAGTCCCAAATCCTGATCCCATGTTTTAAGCAGATTATCCATATCTCCCGATACTTCATCATATAGTAAATGATAAATAGTACTGACGGAAGATACCCCCACTGGTCGTAGGACACTACATTCTCTAGCTGATTTATAAAGACTATCTAATAACGTCTTCTTTTGTATGTAGTCTCGAATTTGGAAGTATCGAAAGAGGTCTCCATTAGGTAATCTGAATTTCTGATTCAAAAGACATCAGGACCCCATTTTTAAATAGGTCCCCTAGACATGAGATACCCCTGGATCTCCAGAGTTTAAAAGTGGCATCTGTAAACCCCGGATGGAATCCCCATGCTCCCACTATCGGTGCATAGGGGGATGTTTTATGTAAATTACCCTCATTTTGCCGCATTATATTCCAAGCCTTAATTGTGTTTCGTATTATAGGGTTTTTACAGTGATCTGTAATGATTTTCCTCTGAAGTTGCCTAATTGCATCAAGTATTTCTTGGACTGTTAGAGGAGCATTTAGGACCGATACCTGTTCCAGAATTAGGCCCGGAAAGGTCAATTTTTTTTAAAATGACTGCATCCTCCTAGTCCTATCTTCACAATCCTGCGATTTATATAACTCAGAATAAAATTCTCTAAAGATCGCATTCATGTTTTTATGATCATGAGTCAAAATACCCGTACTTTCCTTGATAGATGTAATAGTCCGAGGGCCTTTTTTTTCTTTGCAAGAAATACTAAGTGTCTACCCGGTTTGTCTCAATATTCATATAACCTTTGTTTTGCAAATAATATTTCCCTCTTAGCCGTTTGAGTAAGTGTAGTGTTTAGAGCTGTCCTAAGAGCCGTAATCCGTTGCAATTTAATAATAGAAGGTCTATCAGTGTATGCTGTTTCAGCTGCTTTTAAGCGAGCTTCAAGCAGACGCTGTTGTTCTCCCTTCAATTTTTTCTGGGTCGCTGAGTAGGAGATGATCAAACCTCGCGTGTAAGCTTTGATGGTCTCCCACATCATTGATGGGTTGCTAGCCGTACCTGAATTAATTTCTAAAAAAAATTCTTGAGAGAAGTACTTTACAAATTTACTATCTTTCATTAGGAAGGGGTCCATACGCCAATGCCGAGATGATATCCCATTGTTCCTCGCCTTAGTTTCCATATATACAGCAGCGTGGTTGGAAATTGCTATACTACCTATTTTACAGGATGGTATGGAATTTAAAAAAATCGAGGGGGCAAAAAACATATCAATTCTGGTATGACATTTATGTGGATTGGAGTAGAAAGAAAAATCTCTGCCCTGTGGATGATGACATCTCCATACATCTACTAATCCTAATTCTTTGTTCAGATCCACCAATTGTTTAGATCTGGGAGATACTCCTGCAGTACTCTTGGGAATCCTATCTATTTCCAGATCCATAATGCAATTAAAGTCTCCCCCTATAATTGTATGACGGGCACAAAAAGCCATCAATTTTGAAAAGGCTTCCGTTATAAATTTAAAGGGGTGTGACGGGGGGCAGTACAAATTTAAAATCCCATATTCCTCTCCATTTATAAGGGCTTTAATCAAAATATATCGTCCAGATTCGTCTTTTATCTGATTTAGGATTTTGAAAGGGAAATTCTTCCGAACAAGAATAACAACTCCCCTGCTTTTTGAGCTAAAAGAAGAAAAAAAGGCCTGATCAAATCCACCCTGTCGTAATTTCAAGTGTTCTTTATCCAGCAGGTGTGTCTCCTGTAGGAGAGCTATATCAACTCTTTCTTTCTTAAGATTTGATAATATTTTCTTCCTTTTGACTGGCGAAATACTCCCTTTGACATTCCAGGTGCATCACTTAACCGCCTGATCAACCATAATCATCCGGGCAAATCCGAGACCTCGGGAGGGGAAACCCTATCCAGAACATCCCGAGCATAGAGCATATAAAATTTACAAAAATAAAGGCTCTCTAATACACTCACAACAGTATAATGAAAAACTATTTCTAAATAATAATAAAAAATAAAACATATTTAGGTGGAGATTTTCCCCCTTGTTTCCAGGGGGTGTCACTTCCTTTACAAAAGTCCATCATATCCTTTCCCAACCAATGCCCCACCCTTGACCCAGGCCTTCTCAATAAAATGAGGAGAATTCAGATATAGTAGTACAAAGCTAGAGTTAACAGTGAGCACCCTACCCCCACCCATACCAACACCTGGATATATTTGGTAATGTAAGTACAATATATAAACATATAACTATAAAATTACAACCTCAAGAAATAATAATAAAATATAATAATACAAAATAACAAGGGAGAAACAACCCCGCTCCTAAAGACAGAGGTAAAATAGAATAAGGCAACCACCTCCCCCCACCAACATTAACCAAACGCCCCAACACATATATATACATACACACACATACATATATATATATATATATATATGTATAGACATACACACATATACATACATACCCACATATATACATAAAATAATAAAAGAAAACAACCCCAAGGGGGGGGGAAAGAAAATCAAATCCCTCTCCCCACCCCCCAGGATAATATTAAACAGGTAAGAAAAAAGAAAGAAAGGGGGGGGGGATATAAACCAAAGTGGGGGGAAAGGCAAACCAACATCCATTATCTCTTACAGTTTATCTAAGAGAGTCCAAGAATTCCTTAGCCTTTTGTGGCGATCCGAAGTTATACACGGATCCTTCATGGTTAAAGTGTAGCGTCACTGGGTAGCGTAACGAGTACTGAATATTTAAGTCCCTTAAATGCTTCTTCGCCTCGTCGAATGCCTTCCTCTTTCGGACCAGAACTGGGGAAACGTCCTGGAATAACATGATCTTGGATCCTTTATAGATCATAGCTTGGGGGTCTTTTCCAAGATTTCTAGAAGCTTCTAGGAGTATGTGCCTCTCCTTATAGCTCTGCACCCGGAACAGGACCGGGCATGGGCGCAGGTTCGAGCCGGGCCCACGTATTGCAACCCAGTAGGCCCATTCCACCCTTACCTGGCCTGATCCAGCTTCCAAATTTAAAAGCTGTGGCAGCCATTGTTCGAGGAATGCTGTAAGCTGGCCTTCCTCTTCCCGTTCGGGAAGGCCTAGCAAATGAATATTTTTTCGACAACCTCGATTATCAAGGTCGTCAGCGTGATTCTCCAAGGTCCGGACTCGCTGTTCGAGAGTCCGGACCCGATCCACAGCCGATTGCGCTGCAGTCTTGGAGGTCGCGGCCTTTAACTCCACCCCTCCGACTCATCACTCGATTTCCTGGATGTCTCGGTCGTGCTTCTGCAGCGCGGCCGAGAGTGAGTCCCATCGATTTCGGGATTCTTTGATAAAAGCGTCGATCTTCGCATCCAGTTTGGAGATCATTTCCACAAGGCTTGTCACTGTAGGTAAGTCCTCTGGGGCAGCTGTGGACGCCTCAGCTGCAGCTGGAGAGGGTGGGAGAGGGTTCCTGCTTGCTGAGAGCTGCGGGCTCCCTTCCCTTTGGTCATTTTCACTAAATATTAGATTGTTTAAATTTAATACTAAATAACTAATTAAATTAAACAGCTATTATAAAGGATTTGATGAGTGTGGTGGGGGTGGGTGACCCACTTTACCCAAGTCTTGGGCGGAGCACTATAGACTCAGACTTGCTGGGTCGCCGCCATCTTGGATCCCCCCATCCATTAATAACTTTAAATTATGATTACTGTTTATGAAGAGCTCCTCCACTGAAACTTTTGTCACCGAGCCAGGCTCATTCTTCAATACCAGGTCTATTATGGTCCCTTTCCTAATTGGTCTATTTATATATTTTTTCTAAAAACTGTCATGGACATATCTAACAAACGGCCCCATCGAAGCTCCTGGCATTAAGCTGACATCTTGCTCTGGTTCCCACCTCCCCACCCGCCACACTCGCTTAAACACTCCCAAGTCCCAATAGCAAACTTTTCTGCCAGGATATTGGTGCCCCTCCACTTTAGATGCAACCTGTCCTTATATAGGTCCCACCTTCCTCAGAATTAATTTCTAATTATCCATAAACCTGAAGCCTTCTCTCCTACTCAAGCTCTTTAACTATACAATCTTCCTATTCTCAACTTCATTGGCATGTGGCATAGGAAATCATTCCAAGATTGCAACCCTAGAGGTCCTGCTTTTCAACTTCCTACCTAACTCAGTGAACTCTGTTTGCAGGACCTCATCTCTTTCTTTCTACCCATTTTGTTGGTAACAATATGGACCATGACCTCTGCCTGCTCACCCTCCTCTTTCAGAAAATTGTGTGCCCACTCAGAATGGATTCCTGATGAAGGGCTTTTGCCTGAAATGTCAATTTTCCTGCTCCTCGGATGTTGCCTGACCTGCTGTGCTTTTCTAGCATCACACTAATCTAAACTCTGGTTTCCAGCATCTGTAGTCCTCACTTTTGCCTAAGTCCTATGCTCTGAAATCACCTTGTAAGTGTCCACTGCCTTTCTTTTCTCTTTTGTACTTTAAGATGTTCCTTAAACCTCTGTCTTTGATGTGGAGGAGCTTGTGTTGGACTGGGATGGACGAAGTTAAAAATCATGCAACACCAGCGCTCTGAAAACTAGTGCTTCTAAATAAACCTGTTGGACTATAACTTGGACTATAACCGGAAAGATGTTGTGAAACTTGAAAGGGTTCAGAAAAAGATTTACAAGGATGTTGCTAGGGTTGGAGGATTTGAGCTATAAGGAGTGGTTGAATAGGCTGGGGCTGTTTTCCCTGGAGCGTCGAAGGCTGAGGGGTGAGGTTTACAAAATCACGAGGGGCATGGATAGGATAAATAGACAAAGTCTTTTCCCTGGGGTGGGGGAGTCCAGAACTAGATGGCTTGGTTTAGGGTGATGGGGAAAGATATAATAGAGACCTGCGGGGCAACCTTTTCATGCAGAGGGTGGTACATGGATGGAATGAGCTGCTGGGGAAGCGGTGGAAGCTGGTACAATTGCAACACTTAAAAGACATTTGGTTGGAGGGATATGAGCCGGATGCTGGCAGGTGGGACGAGATTGGGTTGGGATATCTGGTCAGCATGGACGAGTTGGACTGAAGGGTCTGTGTCCGTACTGTATATCTCTATGACTCTATAGTGTTGTATGATTTTTAACTCTGTCTTTGATGAAGCTTCTGCCCAACTGTCCTAATACCTCCTCCTCTGTCTTTGTGCCAGATTTTCTTTTGGAATGCTTCTGTGCAGGTGGTTGTGATATTGGTACTTGTGTTGAAGGCATAATACAAGTGCAGCTTTCTTCTTAACACAGTGGGGCTATACCAGGGCATAGTTTATCCCTGTCAATGGAAAGACCTAGTATCTTAAGTCATTTGGGATACTGTGTAGAGCGATATGATTAATACTGCCTGCTACGTTTGTGCCTGGATTTATCTGAAATAAATGTTGAAATTGTAATGAGTTTTGGAAATTGAACATGATTAGATTAGCTTCCCTACAGTGTGGAAACAGGTCCTTTGACCCAACAAGTCCACACTGATCCTCCAAAGGGTAACCCACCCAGACCTATTTCCCTTTTACTAATGCACCCTAATACTATGGGCGATTTAGAATGGCCAATGGACAGCGGGAGGAAACCAGAGCACCTGGAGGAAACCCACGCAGACACGGAGAATGTACAAACTCCACACAGGCAGTCACCCAAGGCTGGAATTGAACCTGGGTCCCTGGTGCTGAGAGGCAGCAGTGTAACCACTGAGCCACTGTGCCGCCCAAACATGAATTACTATTTATTACAAGTAGTTAGTTTGTAATCATTTGCCTGCATCTAAAGTCTATCAGCATATAACACTAGCAATTAAAATAGCTAGTTCAGTCTACTTTTTTAAAAAATAAAAAGAACAGATTTTGTGGAATGTCACATTGAAATTGGTGTAGAATAACTCCAAGAATATTTCACGCCTCTGTTACAATTGGAGTTGTCTGTAGTTGGCATCTATAAATATACGCCCATTTGAGTCACACCTTTTCTAATCCAATTCCCATGCATGCAGCTTGCAGCACTTTTTCTCATTCATCACTGAGACTAGTTAGACAGTTCCTACCTGTTGTCCTAGTTAAACGTTTTAAAGCATCCAGTGAAGTAGAACATATTCCTAGCATATTTGAGCCTGAGATATTTAGGAAAATACACTCATTGTCCCAATATGAATCCCAGGGACAGTAGAATTCCTTGGTTTAAAATAAGTCTGCCTTTTTCACCCAGGGGAACATTTGTTCAGGTTTAAAATGCTCCCATCGACGAAGTCAGTAAGGATCCTGGCTGGAAAAGAATCTGACACCTTTTATTAACTCCATCTTAGCCAAACTTTTCATTCTTTGAATTTCTCAACTAGAAGGGGGTACTCATGAAGTGGAGGGAAGTAGAGTTACCGTCGTGAAGTTGTTAGTTCTCTAGATTCATGCATTTCAATTTTTTAAGGAAATGACACCTTGTCATGATTTGAGTCTTTGCTGACAATAAAAGACCTGAGCAAGAACTACTTTCGTACTTCAACATCATCTCCCTCCTTCATCTACCTATCGTCTTCCAAGCAACCTTCCCCCCCCCCCCCCCCCCCCCCAACCCCACATTCCCGATGAAACATTGACTCTCATTCTTCGGATGCTGCCTGACCTGCTGTTCTTTACCTGCGCCACACCTTTTTGATTCTGATCTCCAGCATTTGCAGTTCTCTGTTCCTCCTAAGATTCTGCTAGACTGAATACTTCAAATAAAATGCTGTGTGTGTTCCCAATACATAGCGTGGCAGCTAAAGATGACCTGTGCATGCACAAATAACTCCCATGATGCCAGTCAGCTGCAACTGTGTATCAGTTGGTAGCATGCATCTGTGCATGGGAGGGTGATATCACAAGTCAGATGATCATAGTTGGCAATACACTGGCTACTGTTACCAAACGCTTGTATTCCAGCAACTCTGGAAATATTTTATAAAATCTTTCCAAACACAGCAATTATCTTGGATTTAGTTACTTTTCACTGAGAGCACATATTGATTAGGAAGTAAATACTTGCAGAACCTGGGGACTGTTCAACAAAAAAGAAATTGCTCGAGAAACTCAGCGGTTCTGGCAGCATCTGTGGCGAGAGAGAATTGTTCATGTTTCAAGTCCAATGATTATTCTTCAATTTGAAATGGTAACTCTGCTTTCTTTCCACAGATGCTTCCAGACCTGCTGAATTTCTCGAGCAATTTCTGTTTTTGTTTCAGATCTTCAGCATCCTCAGTTCTTTATTTTATTTGTTATAGCTATTTAGGCGATGAATTGACAAGAACAAACAAAATGTCCATTCATACTGCAACTAAAATATTACATTCAGTTACATTGTACCTCAAATAAAGCACATACTCATTATAGGCAGTTGTCAAAAACCTGCCCGACCAGCCATTCGTAGGTCTTCTGTTTTCTGTGAGGTGTCAGTGTTTCATAGAAGAATCTTTCTTAAATATTTGGTTGAAATGGGTTGCATTGCTCAGCTGCCAAATGGATAGAGAGTGCAGTTCTGCCGTTTTGGAGTGCACATCACAACTATGGCAGTGATTGTCTTCCAATTGAGAGTTAGTCTCAACTCAGTTCTGTGAAAAAATGGAGTAGGCATCTGCCGTTCAATCTCTTTGCAGTGTCAGAACACTGCAACGCTGCATTTCCACACATGTAAAGCCTTTGTGCCGTATTGATGATAAACAGCCAGAAAACAAACCCTGCTGGTATACAGGTGTTTGTTGATATTATTGTGCAGATACAGTTATAGCTGGCTTGAGTGAAGCCTCAAGAGTGGCAAAAAGAAATTAGGCAGAAACATCTGTTTCTGTGGTAAAAGTAATTTTATGACCGTGCAAAACATAATTTAGGCTATGGCTAGCTCCTAAATTGAATAATCTCTTAATCCACATTGTTGAATCTCTGATCTAAATATGTGGAATTGAACTCAGGAAGGACAGAATTGCATTAAAGCTGAATATAAATTCCATGGTCAGGCTGCTTTTGTTATGATGTGGAGGTGCCAGCGACGGACTGGGGTGGACAAAGTTCGCTTTTATTATGTGAGAGAATTTGACATTACTGTTCTTCCCTCTTGCAGCACATCCCAAATCCTACCCCTTCCACCACATTCAGTGGAGGCAGTGAGGCAGATGGCGATTTTTAGGCAATTTAGTAGCGTGAACCACGACCTTGTTTACCAGGTCACATTGTTCCAGAATTTGTAATCATAATTGTAGATTAGGTTAGATTACTTACAGTGTGGAAACAGGCCCTTCGGCCCAACAAGTCCACACTGACCCGCCAAAGCGCAACCCACCCATACCCCTACATATACCCCTTACCTAACACTACGGGCAATTTAGCATGGCCAGTTCACCTGACCCGCACATCTTTGGACTGTGGGAGGAAACCGGAGCACCCGGAGGAAACCCACGCAGACACGGGGAGAACGTACAAATTCCACACAGTCGCCTGAGGCGGGAATTGAACCCAGGTCTCTGGCGCTGTGAGGCAGCAGTGCTAACCACTGTGCCACCGTGCAAATCAGCCATTTGCCATAATTAAAGCTGTGAAACTAACAGGGACCTTTTCCATCCATAGAATCAGTGTTAATGTGGAAATCCAAATATTGTTGCTGATAATTTTTTGCTTCTCCATATGGTGTATTGGTGGGTTCCCACAGATGCAAATTTTCAGAAATCACGTGAAATTCTACTTTTGCATTTACAGTTTTACTTTACAAACGCTAAATAAAAATTGTCCCTTGTTGAATGGGGTGTAACTAAGTTGATGACAGTGTTCTTTGTTCATAATTTATTATTGAACAAAACACATCTATCACTGAAAAGTTAATTGTAATGTTTGTAGAATCCAACTTTGATTTATTCACTGTTGGTTTCATAAAGTTCAGCTAACTCGTGTGCTTGGAGATAGGCCTGCAAATGCTGGAGAAGTCAGAGTCGATAAAGTGTGGTGCTGTAAAAAGCACAGCAGGTCAGGCAGCAACTGAGTAGCAAGAGAGTCGAAGTGTCGGGCATAACCCTTCACGATTGCTTGGCTGATTATTGTGGCCAATTTAACCACTTTTCTTCCCCTTTTTTTAAAGGCCCATTTAGTTCTTGAAGGTTCTTAGTATTAAATTTAGTGTTGGAATTCAAAACTCTATCGCTATCATGACATGATTTTTATGGTTCATCTTCCACGTTAACCACTTGCGTATGACTTTATCTTTGTTTTACTTGCTGTAAAATTATTAAAAAGTAAAGGAAATTCTGAGCTTTTTTACTTCCTAGTTTGCTACAATATGAGAGGCTTCTTGATTGTAATTGACAGTTTAGTCTAGTGATGACTTTGCCGTTGACCACTAGAGAGCCCTTTGAGTTGCTGCTGGAATTAAATTAACATCAGGAAAGGCAAAATGCATGCTATTGGCTGCTTTCTGCTAAATGGTGAATGTCACTGACTTCAAAATCTGGTTTAATTGGAAGCATACTAGCTTTCGGAGTGCCGCTCATGATGAAGGAGAGGCGCTCCGAAAGCTAGTGTGCTTCCAATTAAACCTGTTGGACTATAATCTGGTGTTGTGTGATTTTTAACTTTGTATACCCCAGTCCAACACCGGCACCTCCAAATACAAAATCTGGGCCATTGTTGTTGACTCCGTTTTACTACTGATGATTATTACTGCCAGTGTTGTGATGTAAGGCAATGGCCCAGTGGTATCCTTGCTGGACTGTCAATCCAGAGATCCAGGTAATTTTCTGGGAACCTGGGTTTGAATCCCGCCACGACATATCTTGGAATTTGAATTCAATTTAAAAACCTGGAATTAAGAGTTCTAATGATCATGAAGCCATAGCCGATTGTCAGGAAACACCCATTTAGTTCACTAGTGTTGTTTCAGGAAGGAAACTGCCATCCTTACCTGGTCTAGCCTCCATATGTCTCTGGACCCACCGCAATGTGGTTGCCTCTTAACTGCTCTCTGGGTCAGTTAGGGATGGGCAATTAATGCTGGCCTAGCCAGCAGCGCCCTCAGCCCTCATATGAAAAAAAACCTAAAAAACAACCGAAAGAACAGAAACAAAAATAGAAATTGCAGGAAAAGCCCAGCAGGTCTGGGAGAGAAGTCGAACTTAATGCTTTGGGTCCAGTCAGGAAGATTTTGAGGAAGGGTCACTGGACCCGAAATGTTAACTCTGATTTCTCAGAACGTGGTGGGTGCAAAGTTTTCCAGGTACCCACCACCTTCTTTACACAGAGGGTAGTCGGTGCCTGGAACGCATTGCCAGTGGAGGTGGTAGAGGTGGCACGATAACATCATTTTAAGATGTATCAAGACAGATACATGAATGGGCAGAGGGATACAGCCCCTTAGAAAATAGGCGAAGAGTTTACTTAGATTACTTACTTAGATTACTTAGTGTGGAAACAGGCCCTTCGGCCCAATAAGTCCACACCAACCCGCTGAAGCGCCCCCACCCAGACCCATTCCCCTACATTTACCCCTGCACCTAACACTATGGGCAATTTAGCATGGCCAATTCACCTAACCTGCACATTTTTGGACTGTGGGAGGAAACTGGAGCACCCAGAGGAAACCCACGCAGACACTGGGAGAATGTGTAAACTTCACACAGACAGTCGCCTGAGGCGGGAATTGAACCCAGGTCTCTGGCGATGTGAGGCAGCAGTGCTAGCCACTGTGCCGCCCACTTAGACAGAGGATCTGGATTGGCGCAAGCTTGGAGGGCCGGAGGGCATGTTCCTGTGCTGTAATTTTCTTTGTTCTTCGTTCTCTGTTCTCTTCACAGATGCTGCCAGACCTGCTGAGCTTTTCCTGCAATTTCTGTTTTTGTTTGTCGTACTTACTGATGCAATCCCACAACAAATGACACCATGTCATCCATTTTGGTAATTACAGAATAGATAAACTCAAGTTGATTGTCGAATAAGCTGATCAGCATGAGATGTAGCTAGGCACGAACTGATTATTTAAAGACCGACACTTTATTATCCAAGATAGTTGAGAGCATTGATAATATACTCTGCACGATTGACTGTACTAATATGATAAAAGCTGGTCAGACGTTGATCCTGGAGTGATATTATATTTTGATCACTTTTACTATCTCCAAATTGAACTGTAAGATGTGGTCCTGTGCCTGTTAATTATATTCTAGGCTTTTAACTGCCTCTCGAGAGCAGCTGGAAAACCGTGCAACTGGTTCATTCTCTTGCCAGACAGTAATTGAAGCTTTCATAACTTTAGACTGAATGGTTAAAACGTTTCTGGTTCACCTTTTCTCATCTTGCTCTTTATATGTTCATATTCTACACTATCCTTTAAAATTGAAAGTTCCATCTCAGCTTGCTATCATTCTATGTCCTATCTCATTTGTACCATGTTAATTTAAGCTTGGTATTTGAAACAATGTGTGAAGCAGAAAACCCAGATTACTATTTTGCATGATAATCCTGTATCAAAACTGGTGAATTTTCAAATGCTTTTGAAGAATCTGCAGATTGGAAGCTATAGAGATTTGGCATTGCTTAGTTGACACCGACTTGTAAGTAGAATACAAGTGTTATGACGTATACATAGAGAGAAAATTTGCATCTCCAGTTGAGTAATAGTTACAATTTGATTTTGTACCTTGGAGACTGAGGGTGAAGAAGAAGCCTGAGTTCACAATTCTAATCACTACCCAGTATTCTAGCTGTACAAATAATGCTGAGAATAGGAGTAGACATTCTGGAATTCTTTGAAGAGGTGACAAGTAGGTTAGACCAGGGAAACCCAGTGGATGTGGTCTATCTAGACTTCCAAAAGGCCTTTGATAAGGTGCCACACGGGAGGCTGCTGAGCAAGGTGAGGGCCCATGGTGTTCGAGATGAGCTACTGGGATGGATTGAGGATTGGCTGTCTGACAGAAGGCAGAGAGTTGGGATAAAAGGTTCTTTTTCGGAATGGCAGCCGGTGACAAGCGGTGTCCCGCAGGGTTCAGTGTTGGGGCCACAGCTGTTCGCATTATATATTAATGATCTGGATGAAGGGACTGGGGGCATTCTAGCGAAGTTTGCAGATGATACGAAGTTAGATGGACAGGCAGGTAGTACTGAGGAAGTGGGGAGGCTACAGAAGGATCTAGACAGTTTGGGAGAGTTGTCCAGGAAATGGCTGATGGAATTCAACATGAGCAAATGCGAGGTCTTGCACTTTGGCAAAAAAAATAAAAACATAGACTACTTTCTAAACGGTGAGAAAATTCATAAAGCCAAAGGACAAAGGGATCTGGGAGTGCTAGTCGAGGATTCTCTAAAGGTAAACATGCAGGTTGAGTCTGTGATTAAGAAAGCGAATGCAATGTTGTCACTTATCTCAAGAGAGTTGGAATATAAAAGCACCGTTGTGCTACTGAGACTTTACAAAGCTCTGGTTAGGCCCCATTTGGAGTACTGTGTCCAGTTTTGGTCCCCACACCTCAGGAAGGACATACTGGCACTGGAACGTGTCCAGTGGAGATTCACACGGATGATCCCTGGAATGATTGGTCTAACATATGAGGAATGGCTGAGGATCCTGGGATTGTATTCATTGGAGTTTAGAAGATTAAGGGGGAGACTTAATAGAAACTTACAAGATAATACATGGCTTGGAAAGGGTGGACACTAGGAAATTTTTTTCTGTTAGGCGAGGAGACTAGGACCCGTGGACACAGCCTTAAAATTAGAAGGGGTCAATTCAGAACAGAAATGCGGAGACATTTCCTCAGCCAGAGAGTGGTGGGACTGTGGAATTCATTGCCTTAGAGTGCAGTGGAGGCCGGGACGCTAAATGTCTTCAAGGCAGAGATTGATAGATTCTTGATGTCATGAGGAATTAAGGGCTACGGGGAGAATGCGGGTAAGTGGAGTTGAAATGCCCATCAGCCATGATTGAATGGCGGAGTGGACTCAATGGGCCGAATGGCCTTACTTCCACTCCTATGGTCTTATGGTCTAATGGTCATTACTCCCATGTAATCATTGATTACATAATCTGTTAATACTTGTTTATGTTGATAAACATGCAAAGATGAGCCATTTAATGTCTAACCTTCCCACTGAGTTATGGGAAAAGGATGAAGGAAATGGCAGCAATGTCTATGTTTTATTGACAAAGGTGACAGCTGGGCAGGGACTGGAGCATAACCCAAGCCACATTCTATTTGTAAATATTGTATGAAAAGATTTGGTGTTTGGGTTGTTAACTTGGGAAATATTACATGACTATAGCATGATCAGGAATATTGTTTTCTAGGTCCAGCTTTGCACTTGTAACCTTATTCTCTTTAAAAACTTTTATTAATTAGCACAAAGGTTCTCAAATCTAATGCTGGAGGTCATTCAGCCATGTGACGATGCTGCTCCTTTAATAAGGTTATGGTGTCCTTGGCTTTGTTTTTCCAGAGAGATCGTAAAAGACTCAGACTCTGAAAAGTCGAAGTTTGAAGGGTTTTAGGGCCAATTAGATTATAGCTAACAGATAACTGTCTCCGGTAAAAGGCTTTTAAGTTTAAAAAATCACTTGTACAATGAAAGGGGAATGGCCAGTTCTCCCAGCTCAGCTGTACCCCTGGTTTGGTTTGGTTAAGTTAGCATGCAGTATTGTTGTAAAAGCTGCCAGACCCAAAGAAGAAGGTCCATGCTGATCCTCCTCTCTCTCTGACGTCTCTCTTGTAAGATCCTGTGTTTGATTTTACCTTTTGTACCAAAAGATGTTTATAGGGATTGTTGCAAGTATTTCGAACAGCATCATTAAGTTGAGGTGATCTGTTGAGTTTTCGGACAGGTTAAGTTATTAAGTATTCTGTTCTCTTTTATTTGTGTTTCATTTGGTAATCTTGTAAAGAAATTCTGTTTTTTTTAAAAATAAGTGAACTGACCAACTAATTCCCCCTTGGAATATCTGCTTTACACTTGCTTGAAACAACTTGCAAAGTAAGGGTCTGGGCTACTTTCTTGCAATGTTTTGAAGGGGTCTGGCCTGTTCCATAACACCCACAACTGTTTGACTGCTGCATCAGTATTTCGATAAAGCTAACATGCCATAACTCCATGGCTGGGCTGTTTGAAACTTTGAAAGCGTGTAACTTTTCAATGAATTCTGTTTGTTTCATAAAAATAATTTTGAAGTGTAGGCGTTTAAGCTGTTTAGTTACATGTGTACGATTCCTTGCCAAAAAAAAGTGAATTTCATTCTTTTGGTGAAATTTCATTGTATTTTTAAAAAATGCTAATTTTAATTCATTTAGTTCATTATGACTCTTGCAGTCTTTTCGATTTCTTATTCAAGTTGCTAACATGGATTGATGTAAACTTAACTGTTGGAGGATTTTACAATTTTCAAAAATCAATCATATGAACAGCACCATCATTTAATGCTGGATGCGAAAGAATTAAATATGAAAGTGCGAAAAATGTTTCCATGACTATGATTTGAATACTTGCTAATTCTCTGGAGAGCAAGTAATTTCAGGTGCGCAGTTAAGCAATCACCAAGTTGGAGTGAGTTCCAAAAGAGCTGCTGAGGCAGTTTTTGGGTTGTTTGTATAGTTGGAAAGGTCTGCATGAACATCTGGATACAGAAACTTAATTTGCATATTCTTCAGACACTACCCAGAGGGTCTACAGAGCCCAGGGTCTTGGCTTTCAGATCTCATCATGAAGTAGATTGCATTGTTTTAGGAACTGACACAGGTTAGGGCTTCAGATTCCAAATATGTTATTGGGTTGGATTGTGTGTCTGGAAAGAAAGTGTTAAAGTACCTATTCGAGATGGATCAGGGAATCCCTGACTGACTCAACCTGTAAGCCTCTCTTGGTTTGTCCTGGCAATCGTACTCTGTGGTAGTCTGGAATATAAAACTCTTACAGTTTAGTTTAAATTATTACCTTGATTTACCAATGTCATCAATGTTACACTATAACGTAGAAACCTTCAAGCCAGGCTTGAGCTAAGGTTCTAAAACCATTAGCAGAGTAATGGCGCCAGCTCTTAACCCTAAGCTCTCTCTCAGGCTACTCTCCTTATTGCTACAAACAAGCTGTCTTTATACAGAATTTGGTATTAAAATTACAAAAATGCTATATGGCCTTAATCAGATAAGCAGCAATAAAATGGCAAAAATTTGCACAGGAAGAGAAACTCATTGACAGGTACGCTTGACTAATTAAGCTACATGCACACCAAAGTGGGAAATCTTGATCCAGCCAGGCCTAAATAGCTCATTGCTTTGGCTAGGTAACCTTCCCCATAACGAGGGTCTAGTCCAGAGGTGGGGATCCTTTTCATGTTGGAAGGCCGCATTATGTTAGTTGTAATCTAATAAGGCTGCATCCAAGAAACTTTAATTATATATTCTTCAAAATTCACATTTTTTTAATTGTGGCGGTTAGTCTGTGAGGATTATTTCGTTGAATTTTCTTTTACTCTCTGGTATTTTAAATACATTCATTTTAAGATTACAATAAAAATAATAAAGGACGAAAAAAAGTACTAATAAAAAATAAAAGATTTGTTCTGCAAACTTTGGATTCATTCAAAAGGTCACATAAAGGCCTAGAAGGCCACAGGTTCTCCACCCCTGGTCTAGTCTAAATGTGGGAAAGGTCATGAGGTAATCTTGCTCAGCTAACATGTTCAGTATCAATACCCTACAAGATGGCTTTTTCTTTTAAAGTCATCTTAGATCCCCAGAATGCAAATTAAATTCATAAACTTTCCCAAATCTCGAGCTCCAAGGAACAACACACAAACATTCAATCCATGACAAGCCAATATTCAGTCAAATCAGACCACAAAGAGTTAATCTTTCCACCAGCTTCTGTCCTGTCTGTTTGTGTGTCTCTCTCTCTCTCTTTTTCTGTCCCTTGAACCCTTCAGTCAGTGAATGTAATTTACAGAAGAATGTTTTCTCTCTCTCACTCACACATGAGCATCTTCCAACTTCCTTACTGTGTCAGTTTCAGTCTTTGTGTTTTCCTAGCCTGTAAGGGTAATGCGACATTCACATTCCAGAACAGTCAAGATGAGGGAGCTAGGTTTCATTAATTCAAATCTGCTCAATGTGGTATACGTGAAAATGTATCAGGATTGTTCTATTACGTGCATATTCCACTCGGCTTATTAAATTACAAGTCCTTTCTAATTGAGTATGAGTTTTGTTAAGAGTCTTCGATATAGCCAGAAGTTTTAGTTATCTAACATCCCACTATGAAATATGCATGCCTTCAGCCCTCGGAGTGAGAAGGAAGTACTGCCACGCATTCCACAAATTAACAAATGTTATCACCTTATTACACCGATCCATTGACACTAAGAACAGATGTCCCCAATTCTTCTGAACAAATACCCCACCCATGATCAAGCACTTTCCTGCATTTCTTTAGCAGATGTGTAACATGTAAGGCTACAACCTTTCTCAAAAGGACAGATGGGTTTCATTCTATGTTGAGACTTTAATAGAGTAGCATGTAACAAAGTCACAGATCTTGGGAATACCTTGCGGCGGTCAAAAGTGCTGTTGGCTATTTGATGGTAGGTTATAGACTTTTGGAAGTATTATTAAAATCCGAAGTCTCAGGTTATAGTCTAACTGGTTTATTTGAAATCTTAAACTTTCGGAGTACTGCACTTTCATCACCTGAAAGATTGAGATTTCAAATAAACCTGTTGGACAATAACCTGGTGTTATGTGACTTCTGACTTTGTCCTCCCCAGTCCAACACCGGCACCTCAAAATCTTATTTTTGAAGTGGGAGAGATTAAAGTTAGGAGAATTGCCACTTGGGCACTTGGAGTTGGAGGATGGGAAAGATGTGGGCCGGTAACCCTTGATTTCAAAGCACTGTGATCAGGAAGGAAATTAAGATGTGGAAATTGTGTAGTGTGACAATGCTGCTCCTTTAACAAGGGTTGTCCTTGGTTTCTTCAAGAGGGGTTGTAAAAGGCCAAAGTTCTAATTTGTTTGGGATTTGGGATCTTTTAGTAAAGACTAGCAGATAATGCCCAAAGCAACAGTCAGGGAAAAGGGCTTTTAGGTTTTCTTTAAAACAGTTGTACAATGAAAGGGGCATGGCCAGTTTTCCCAATTCAGGGATTTATTTAAGTTTATTTTGATTTAAGTTTATTTTGGTTTAAGTTTTAACAAGCAGTCTGTTTAAAGCTGCTGGTCAAAGAAAGTTGCTGCAGTGAGAAGAGGTTCCATGCTTCAGCCAGTGATCCTGCATGATTCCCTCTGCAATCTCTCTAACATCTCTCTTATAATAATGTTTGAATTTACAACTTTTTTTACCAAGGGATATGTTTATGGGGATATTGCAGGAAATTGGAACAACTTTTTTGTTAAATTGCAGGGTTATCATGTCAGTTGGGTTTTAAATAGGTGTTAATCTAAATGTTGTTTTCTTTTGCTGGTGTTTCATTTGGTGTTGTGTAAATCAGTTCTGTTTTACTTGAAGTCAAGTGATTTGACCAGCTGCATCACTCCTGGAATATCCACCTTACATCTGCCTAAAACAACTAGAAACGTTAGGTCTGGGCTACCTTCTTTAAATGTTTTGAGGGGTCCATAATAGTGGCCAGACACACGGGAGAGTTGCAAAACAGATCTTGAGGTAAAGACCAAGACTATTAATGCACAAATGTAGACAGAAGGAAAAAGCAAATACAGACAGAAAAAGGAGCAAAGCACCTTATGAAAAGGTCAGTTTTCTACATTGGAGTAAGGGCAAAATCAAATTTATGGGATCTTGGGAATTTTTGTAAACGGGACCTAAAATGGACAGAATTTTAAAAGTGGTGCATTTACCTCGGGTTTGGAAAAATGGTGAGAATTTGTGTCAGAGGACCAGACCAAACAAATATTATTAGTTGCTTGGCTAATGGACTGTGCTGAAAATATGTTGCTGGAAAAGCGCAGCAGGTCAGGCAGCATCCAAAGAGCAGGAGAATTGACGTTTCGGGCATGAGCCCTTCTTCACTGTGCCATTAGGCTGACATGAGCAGAGTAGGAAAAGGTTCATAGACATGCCCCTTTTTATTTTTGACCCTATCTGAGGACCTTGTTTAGAATAAGGCTGTTGGTGAATGTGACTTGAGGGCCAAATTCATTAAATGAGTTAGTGACAGATCCTACTTTCTAACGCCAAGTTGGAGAACCTCAGCTATACACATTTTGCTATGTGTGAGTGGTAAGTGACTTGAGTGTTCCTGCATTAACTATTTAAACCTTTTTCATTGGACCAAACATTTGTTGGATTTATTTTTAATTTATGATGGTTATGATTTGTATTAAAGTAAGTTTCAAACTGTGAAATTTTGTTGATAATTTCTTCATCCGGTGCGGGGGGTGGGGCGGCAGTGTCATTGGGATAATTTAGTTACTGTATATACATGAGGTAATAGTTAATTTTGTGTAAAGTGGACTCCCTCACCCCCAAAAAAACTTTAAAATTTTCAGATATTTCAATTGTAAATTGATCACTGACTTTTGACTAAAATATTCTGAACTCTTATCTATTTATTGTCAGCTTGCTGTGTTTGCCACAACGTGACTCACCCCTCTCACCAACTCTCTTTTGCTGCTTCCCTGTCGGACCCTCCAGCTCACTGCTTTCCTGGGTGAGGGAAAGTTGGGCGAAGTGGAGAGAAACCAACATCCTTGACTAAATTATTTCTAATCCTTGAAAGTGTTACTTGTGTATAAATTGAGCTTTACCTAAAATCAAGTTGTCTTTTACAGTATTTTGGTTTTGATCCCTACTGAAATTATAATTTGTTCCTATTAATTACATCCTTTTAGAATGTTATTCAGGATAATGTCGTTGTTAATAAACTTCTAATTGTCTGGTGAAGGGAATATTTCTACTTGTTTTCCTACTTGGGTGTTGTATGTTCGGTCAGCAATTGACCTAACCTTATTTCCAAAGAGGCATTAAAGGGTTAAGAATGGGATAACATGAAAAGGATGATATTTCTTGGGATGATTTTTAACTGTGTACCGCAGTAACAAAAAAAAACTAATTTCACTGCAAATGTTTAACTCATTCGAAAGTACTGAGAGCCCAATAATGAAGTTACCATAGCTGAAAGGATTGTGGGCAGGTGGATGGTGCGCATCACAGCAGAGTAGATTTTTCGGTTGTGGGGCTTGGAGAGAGTGGTGTTTTGATGTTAATATGGGAATTATGGATGGGAAAATGGGATGTATTGCTTGTAAAGGAAGTATTGGGTGGGGTTTTAAAGAAAATTATTGTAATAAAGATCCTAATTGCAATTCAGATGTTTTCTAGTCTCTGTTAATTGTTAGATATCTTAATTTTGCTATTTCCTAGTCTGCATGTTTTTTGGCAATCAATTTGTGCATAGTAAGCTCCCACAAACAGTAATCTACTCTATTGACATTCTTGGATACAATTAAACATTATTTCAGGTTAAGCTAAGAAAGATCAGAGTGTGGTGACTAAACTCTTTTGGAAAGATATTTGAGAGTTTGTACTGGAGAACCCATAAAGGATCGGATGAATGCACATAAGTGGGGGAGGGGAGACATGTAATGATAGATCTTCAATTGTATTTTATTAGAACAATGACTTGATATTTGTGTTAAAAGATTTGCAAATACGGGCTATATGTGATTGAGGTTCTGAACATTTGCAGAAGCCAAATTCTGTCAGGTTTCTGGAGGTCCTTACTTGTATTCTGGCAACCTAATTCCATGTTCCTTTTTAATATCTGAATTTTTGAAGTTCAGGAGTGATTTGATTTGATTCCATTAACAGAAAACCATAAAACCATGTTCATGAACTAATGGGCCATTATAATGGACTGTTCGGTCACTTCTGCATTTTCTAAAGCTATAGTATTGCCTGTTGTATTAAAGCAACTCACCATTAAACTTGGACAACTGCAAAATTGATGCTATTTGCTTTACTACTCTGAGACTGAGGTGGAATGGTTATGGAATAATAATTATTCTAATTATACTGTTATCATGGACATGATGAAAATGTAATTTCTGTGCTGTTATATACACCTTACTGTGTGAATAAGTACTGTGAATGGAATGTAATCCAAAGCCTGTGTAGATTTAACTGGTGTGTGCATAACAATCTTGGTTTTGCTTTTGTTGGCAAAGTTTGTGGTCTTTTTATAACAGCTGGACAACAGTAGTAAATGATAAATGTATCTGGAGATAGTGTTCAACATTTTGCCTTTATTGAGGGAATTAATTAGATATTTTATCAAATACTGTCTCCTAAACCTTTATTATTGGTGTGTTATATTGAATGAAGTGGGACATCCTGCTGTTTTATACATTCCCATCGAGTATAAATATTCATGCTTGCATGATGAATATTATTTGTCAAACTCCCTAAGCCATATGCTGGTGGTGTGTTGCATGGGGTTATAGTATCCCATTTGTTCCCAGATGAGCCAGCTGGGATTGGAAGGGTTATTAACAGAGGGGAGCAAGTTTTCTCCAAATCACATTGAATGTCAGTTTATTCAATATCCTGTATGTTGTTTTGAAGGTTTAGTGCAATGACAGATGGAAAGGAATGTGCATTAGAACTGCCGCTATCAGCATAGCCATGTGTCAACAAAACCTGCTGTCTAGTAAGACACAATCTGAATAACATAACTTTACTTTAATATTTAATTGAATCATCATTTGGGTTGTGTTGAATTTAAAATACTTTATTTAAAGATAACCAAAGTATAATTAATTTAGTAAAGCTGTCTGAGATGCTTTCAAGTATAGATTTTCCTTGCCCTAGGTTGGTGCAGTGTTGTTGCTTCTTGGAGTCAGTTAGTTCCCATACAATCCTGTACATGTTTTGGAGTCATTTGATTTTCTGCTTCTTGTGCCTCCCGGCCTTTTAACCCTATCCAATCCTGTTTGTCTCCCGTACAACTAATCAGATTTGTCCAGTCTTCTGTATAGAAATGATTTGGATGTGAACGTAGGAGGTATGGTTTGTAAGTTTGCAGTTGACACCAAAATTGTTAGTGTAGTGGACAGTCAAGAAAGTTATCTCAGAGTACAATGGGACCTTGATCAGATGGGTCACTGGGCTGAGGGGTGGCAGACTGAGTTCAATTTAGATAAATGGGAGGTGCTGCATTTGGAACGGCAAATCAGGGTAGGACTTATACATTTAATGGTAAAGTTCTGGGGAGTGTTGCTGAGCAAAGAGACCTTGGAGTGCAGATTCATAGTTCCTTGAAAGTAGAGGCGAAGGTAGACAAGATAGTGAAGACAGCATTTGATATGGTTGCCTTTATTGGTCAGTGCATTGAATTTAGGAATTGGGAGGCCATGTTGAATATCCATTGGATATTTGTTCAGCCAATTTTGGAATATGTTTGAAGACTAGTTCTGGTCTCCCTGCGATAGGAAGGATGTTGTGGAACTTGAAAGGGTTTAGAAATGATTTGCACGGCTATTGCTGGGGTAGAGGTTTTGAACTCTAGGGAAAGGCTGAATAGGCTGGGGCTATTTTCCCTGGAGCGTTGGAGTCTGAGGGGTGACTTTTTGCCCTATCCATGCCCTTCATGATTTTGTGAATAGACAAGGTCCTTCTCCAGGGTGGGGGAATCCAAAACTAGAGGGCATAGGTTTAAGATGAGAGGAAAAAGATTTAAGAGACCTAATGGATGAGGTTTTCACATGGAGGTGGTGTATGCATGGAATGAGCTGCCAGAGGAAGTGATGGATGCTGGTACAATTACAGCATTTAAAAGGCATTTAGATGGGTATATGAATAGGAAGGGTTTAAAGGGATATTGGCCAAATGCTGGCAAATGGGACTAGATTAATTTAGGATATCTGGTTGGTGTGGACACGTTAGACAGAAGTGTCTATTTCCATGCTGTACAGCTCTGAGTGTATGACCTGTCTAAACCTTCTTGTCTGTGTTTAGTGTTGTTTTCCTTGTTCCTCTTGCTCTTCCCCAGCTCTCTTTTATCTGTTAACTTTGACATTTGGGTTAGTGTCCCAACAGTCCTTGCCTGATGGTAGCTTCTACATGCTCTTTAATCTCTCTTTTGAAGACTTAGCACTGTTGCATAAGCTCATTAGTGCTTTAAATCTGTAGAGATGGCCAGCTGGAACCTGTACAACATGTCCTTATCCTTCACTGTCTCCGTTGCAAATGACCATTGTGATTTTATGGTTATTGCTTTTATCAGTTGCAATTGTATCTTGCTGAATACAAGGTGGTGATCTGATCCGACCTCAGTGCTTCATAGGAATGGCTGACATCTGCGATTAATGACTTTCTGCTCAGTCTTGTTCATGGTCCTGCCAGCTGGAGACCTCCATGTCATTTTGTGGATGTGCTTGTGTTTGATGAAGGTATTTGCAGAGATGAGGCTATTTCTATTGCAAAAGGCCAGCTGACACTCACCATTTTCACTGTGTACCTGCTGACCATAGGGCATTAAGGAATAAAGGTCAAAGGCAGATATATGAAATTAGACTGCAGATCTCATTGAATGGTGAAACCAGCTCGAGAGGCTGAATGGCCTACTCCTATTCTTATATTCTTGCATTTAGATATAATTTGCCTGACAAAGACTTGGATATAAATTTGAGAAATAAATATTACAATGTATGCAGTATTTCACAAAGGTGAACAGAATGACAAAGGAGAACAGGTAGCTTTGATTGTAAAGAATAGCATAAGGACATTAATGAGAAACAATATGTCCTCGGTCATGAAATAGAATCAGTATGGATAGAAATTAGAAATAGCAAGTGTCAGAAGTGTTGATGGGAGTAATTTATAGACATCTAATATTATTATAGAATTGGACAGATCGTTAAATGATAAATCATTCATTTTCTTGATGTTCTTTTGTTTAAAGGAAGTACCAGCATTTTCCAGAGGTTTGTTCAACTTTTGATTTTCTAGTCTATAACTAAAGGACTTGTGACAAAGGCAATTCATTAATTGTTTGGGGGGCTATTTTATTTTCCTACAGACCAAGACAATTGAATTAGCAAGGATGGTCTAGAAGATGAGTAAGACCAGAAGAAATAGGAGCAGAAGTAGGCCTTTGAGCCTGCTGCACTGTTCACAAGGAACATGGCTAATCTGACATTCCTCATGTGCAAATTCTTGCCCTTTACCCACAACCCTTGATACCCCAACTGATCAATTACTTATCTGTCTCTGCTTTAAATGTACATAAGGATCCACTCCCCCCCCCAGCACTCTGTAGCAAGGTGTTCCAAAGACACGCAACCCTCCAAGAGAAGTTCCTCCACACCTCTGTCTTAAATTGGTGCCCCTTATTTCTGAGACTGTGCCCTCTGTCCCTAGACTTTCCCATGAAGAGAAACATCATCACAAGCATTTATCCTGCCAAGCTCTTAAGAATCCACTATGCTTCAATTAGATCACCTCTCATTCTTATGAGTAGAGTCCCAACTTGTTTAGCCTTTGCTTTTACGACAATCCCTCCATACTGGGGATCATCCTTTTGAACCTTCTCTGAACTGCCTCCAATGAAATTATATCTTCCCTTAAAATAAGGGGACCAAAATTTCTCACAGTATTCCAGATGTGGTCTTACCAGCACTTTGTACCGTTGCAGTAAGACTTCCTATGCTATACTCTATCCCACATGAAATAAAGGCCAATATTCCATTAGCCTTCTTGATTACCCACTACACTATTAGGTTTCTGTGTCCTGTGCACAAATACCTCCAACTCTTTGTATTGAAGCATTCTATGCTTTTGGTGGCTCAGTGGTTAGCACTGCTGCCTCACAGTGCCGGGGACCCAGGTTTGATTCCAGCCTCGGGCAATGTGTGGAGTTTGCACATTCTCTCCGTGTCTGCGTGGGTTTTCTCCGGATCCTCCAGTTTCCTCCCACAATTCAAAAGATGTGCAGGTCAGGTGAATTGGCCATAGTGTTAAGTGCATTAGTCAGGGCTAAATTTAGGATAGGGGAATGGGTCTGGGTGGGTTAGTCTTCAGATGGTTGGTGTGAACTTATTCGGCCAAAGGGCATGCTTCCATACTACGGTGAATCTGATCTAAAAAAAACACACTTCCAATATGAATGATTTCAGTTTTCCTTTATACTCTATTTGCCAACTTTTTGCCCACTTAGCCCATCAGTATCTCTTTGAAAACTGTTTGCATTTTTTCACAGAGAGTTCACAGAATGTGTTATGATCCCAGCTGATGATAATACCTGCCATTTCAGATCTCTGAATGAAACTTGGCTATACTCTAACCCTGTCTAGTCTCCTGTCAGTGTCATTCTACAGCACTTTGAATAGTTAGCTGCTTTCGAAATTGATAAAGGCAGTCCATTTGCTGCATGTTAGATGCTATCTCTTAATAGAAAAAATACATTCATCCATAGCTTAACATCTGTGCTTATTTCCTAAGCAGTATATCATTTGTAGCAATATATGCTGTTTTAAATTGTTATCTGTTATTGCATGCTCAATTGTAACATAAAATATTATGAATCATTTGAAACTTCTTTTTAATCAAGTCATTAAAGTCTTCATTTACATCTTAGTTGCTGATTTTCAATGGATTAAATCCATTATATTTTTATATTTTATATTTTTATATAGTTTATATTTTTAATTAGTGTTCTGAAACTAAATTTAAATCCAATTAGTTTATACGGCCAGCTTGATATTTTAGTTTCCAAGAAGAACTAGTTGAGGAGAATTGGAGTTACATAGAATCATAGAATCTGAGAATCCTACTGGACTCAAAACATTTTTTTTCTTTGCAGATACTGTCAGTCCTGCTGAGTTTCTGTTTATGTTTCAGATTTCTAGCATCTATGGTTCCTTTGTTTATTTCAGTTGGGGAAGATTTGAATTTTTCTTGACTAACTGGGAGAAATGTTTTGTGGTCTCTCTAAGTCGATAGGAGTCAGTTATATGTTAGAAATTCTCCCTGGATGTTTCTGTTAGAACAGCATTTGTGGTGTCAGTTCAAAAAATCTAGATACTGTTCTGTCAGAATCAATTTGAAGAGTCTGTATGAGAATCACAAAGCCATCTGAAGAAGAGATTGCTCCTGCTCCATGTCAACAAGTTTTTATGATTATATTGTGAAATTGAGTTTAGAATCTCAGAACTTAATTTCTGTACTCTTGTTACAGCCTTGTATTCCATCATCCTATTTTGCGTCTTCCTCTGGATCCCATTTGTCTACTTCTACTATGAAGACAAAGAGGATGAAGATCCCAATAAGTGTTCTGTAAGTTTCTGGAAAAGATGTAAAAGAATGAATTCGTGAAATAATGTTACTGTGGAACCAAGGTTAGATCTTAAAGATGCGATGATAAGAATGCACACATAGATACAAAGTTAAAAAGGGATGGTTTCCAGTTCAAAAGGAAGATGGAAAGACTATTTGTTTCAAAGCGTTTAAGACCTCCTTGAGGTATACAGTTTAAACCTGAAACCATATTTGCTAAGTTGGTATTGTGGTACATGAAGCAGAAATGAATATTTCCAATGTACTTCGTGTTTGCTGTGTTCTGATAAAATATTGATTTAAAACTATCAGGTATTCTTCCTTCTTGAGAAGCAAAGAGTGCGTGCATGAAATGAGCTGTCAGAGGAAGTGGTGGAGGCTGTATAATTACAACATTTAAAAGTTTAGAGAGATATAGGCCAGGTGTTGGCAAATAGGACAAGATTAATTTAGGACATCTGGTCAGCATGGATGCGTTGGACCAGAGTCTGTTTCCATGCTGTGCATCTCTGAGTCTAAGTGTGGAGCTCTCTTCACAAAACGCAGTAGATACTAGCACAGTTAATTCAGTTATAAAATACTGTGGATCTGTGAAAGGTGGATGGTCTTAAGATCCATATCAGCCTTGATTTCATTCAGTTCTGAGGAAGAGTCATACCGAACTCAGCACTAACTAGACGAGGCACTTCGGCCATCAAGTCTGCACTAACAAAGAATAACTCTAAATCTACAGTAGTCCCATTTTCTAGCACTTGGTCCATAACCTTGAATATTATGACATTTCAAGTGCTCATCCAGGTATCTCTTTACAGGTTGTGAGGTTTCCCATGTCAACTGCACAGCCAGACAGTGCAATTCAGATTCCCACAACCCACTGGGTGAAAATAATTTTCCTCAGATCCCCTCTAAATATCTTGTCTTTCATCTTAAAATTATGTCCCCTTGCTCTCCCCTCTGATGATAGAACTGCTTTCTATCCATCCTGTGCATGCCTCTCATAATTTTATATACCCTAATCAGGACTCCTCTCTGCCTTCTCTGCTCCAACAAAAACAACTCAAGCTTACTTATAGCTAAATTACTCTATCCCAGGCAACATGCTGGTGAATCTCCTCTGTACCCTCTTTAGAGTAATAACATCCTTTCCATAGTGCAGTGACCAGAACTGCACATGGTACTTGAACTGTGACCTCGCCAAAGTTTTGTACAGCTTCAACATAACTTCCTTCTTCTTGTTGTGTTTAGAGGGGTGGGGTTCAAGGGCAAAGGTGTGGGAAGTGGAAGAGGTGCGCTGGACTGCATGTTGCCCTAGTCAGGGGTGGGGTGTGGGGAGAGAGGTGGTCCTTGAAGTAGAACTCCTACTTCAAGGACCCCCCCCCCCCCCCCCAAAGCTTGGTGAACATGCAGTCCAGTGTATCTCCTCCAATTTCCACACCTTCGCCCTTGAATCCCATCCCTCTAACCACAACAAGGATAGAAGCTCCAGTCCTCACCTTCCACCTCATCAATCTTTGGATACAAAGCATTTCTGCCACCTACAGTCAGACCCCACCACCAGAGATATAGTTCGCTCCCCATCCCTATAGTATTCCAGAGAGACCACTCGCGTTGCGACTTCCTTGTTAGATCCATGCCTCCAATCAAGTATCTCTCCACTACTGGCACGGTACCTTACCACAGCAAGAGATATAAAACCTGTGCCCACACCTTCCCCCGCACCTCCATCCAAGGTCCCAAAGGATCCTTCCATATCAGGCAGCGATTTACCTCCACATCCAGATACCTCATCTACTGTGTCCGTTGCTCTCGATGTGGTCTCCTCTACATTGGAGAGACAGGACACCAACTCGCGGAACATTTCAGAGAACATCTCTGGGACACGTGCACCAAACAAGCCCTCCGCTCTGTGGTTGACCACTTCAACTCCCTCTCCCACTCAGTCAAGGACATGCAAGACCTGGGCTGCCTCCATCGTCAAATCCTGCCCACCCGACGCCTGGAGGAAGAATGCTTCATCTTCCACAATGGGGCCCTTCGACCATACAACATCAAAGTCAATTTCACCAGCTTCCTTACCTCCCTTTCCCCTACCTCATCCCAGATCCAACCCTCCATATTGCCTTCTGAGCTACCTCCACCCCAGCCCCACCCCCCCTCCTATTTGTCTCTCAGCCCCCTTCCCCTGCCCACATTCCTGATGTGAAGGGCTTATATCAGAAACGCTGACTCTCCTGCTGCTCGGATGCTGCCTGACCTGCTGTGCTTTTACAGCACCACACTTTTCGACTTTGATCTCCTGCATCTGCAGTTCTCATTTTCTCCCAATGGAATTAAGTGTCCTGAAAACCTACTTAACTCTTTGTTAACCTACCTGCTGCCTTTGTGGATTAGTGGACAAACATCTAAGAATCCTCTGATCTTCTGAGAGTCTTGGAAAAGCGCAGCAGGTCAGGCAGCATCCAAAGAGCAGGAGAATCGACGTTTCGGGCATGAGCCCTTCTTCATTCCTGAAGAAGGGCTCATGCCCGAAAAGTCGATTCTCCTGCTCCTTGGATGCTGCCTGATCTGCTGCGCTTTTCCAGCAACACATTTTCAGCTCTGATCTCCAGCATCTGCAGTCCTCACTTTCTCCCTTCTGAGAGTCTTGCCTTTTGTTGAGTGCTTTGTCTTGTTACTTCTTACAAGCTGCATCACCTCACGCTTTCCATAATTTGTGGCACAGCTGCTGAGTTTATCCAACCTTTCTGTTTGTTTCATAATTCAAGTGGAGCAGGCTTTAAGGGAGTAAATGAGTCTTCCTTATGATTTGTTTTTGCTTCAGAAATGTCAAATGCTCTTGAATATTCAGGTCTGTTCAGTCACTTTGCAACTATGTCGAGAATTTTACAGTCCTCAACTAGTAGGTTGTAGGTGTGGGGTCTTCGGGGAGATTTATAAAATTTCCAGAGTTGCCTTTCTACCATTCTTCTGCATTCTCTTGACTTGGCCACAAAATATTGTGGACCAGTTGAGGTCCAGGCCTACTTCTCAGATGGCCTTAAAATTGAGGCCAGTGGGAGGAGTTTAAAGATTGGGACATGCCTAGCAGGTCTCTATGCTTGGACTTCAAGCAGGAAGAGGTGATGAGCTTCACTTTTAGGGCCCACTGTACCCATTTGTCATTCTGTCAAGGTCTGCTTCTGTGTCATTGTTCTTCCCAAGAACTATAAAAAGCAGAAGAAAAATATTTTATACAGCTTTTTCAGGAAAAACGGGTATCCAATAAACACAATCTGTCAATTCCTCAGAAACAAACCCAAACAAGCAAACACAACACAATCAAAACTATAGCCACATTCCCTTACATCAAAGACATGTCAGAAATGACTTCCAGACTACTCAGACCCCTTGGCGTCATGGTAACCCACAAACCTACCAGCACACTTAAATAGCGACTAATGAACCTAAAGGATCCATTAGATACCATCAGCAAAACTAACATAATTTACAAGATATCATGCGAGAACTGTGAAAAACATTACGTCGGACAAACTAGCAGGAAACGTACCACCAGGAACACCAACTGGCCACCAAAAGATACGACCCACTATCACTAGTTTCCGTACGTACAGCCAAACAACGACACCACTTTGATTGGGACAACACACATATCCAATGACAGGCAAAACAAAGACACAACGAGAATTCTTAGCGGCATGGCATTCTAACCAGAACTCCATCAATAAACACATCGACTTAGATCCTATCTACCTTCCCTTGAAAAAAATAACTGGAAATGGCATCACCCACTTTAAGAAACCAAGACCTATAAGTAAAGAGGAGGGACATAGCACCAACGCTTGCAACAAAGCTCACTTTTAACCAAGAACTTTTCTATACTTCACCTTTCTCAGGATTGCTTTACCTGTTTCCTTAAATATTGATTATACTTTATCACCGATGTCTACTTGTAACCCCAACAGCAATCCAAAAGCATATTTTCTGGGAGGCTCAAGCCACCACTTAAATTTGTTTAGATTCGTATGATCTATAGCAGCTTGTGGGCTGTGTCTTGCCTTGAGTACCGACAACTTGGTTCCAATTGATCTTATATTTTATCTTTGCTGATTTTACCCTGTTTACATTCTGTGAATTGAAGATTTGTTGGTAGCATTTCCTTGGAATTTTTATCTCATTGGTGGCAAATCTGATATAGGAACACCAAAAACAATGAAAGGAATGCAAATTTATCAATTTAAACTTTGTACCTGTGATCTGTGGTTCCATGTTTACACTATTTTGCATCTCACAAAGAGAAAATTTAAATACGTCTGATTTAGATTTAAAGACTTTTTCTTCGTGTTTTTACATCGCACTACAATTTTTTATATGTAAATAAAATAATACTGAAGAAGTGTCAACAGATGTCACATAATTTACTTTTCATGTGTTTTAAGGGGAAAATAAATACGTTCATAATGAAGAAAGAACGAGAAGATGAAAGTAGGTGGGAATTGGTCAGGGATTGTTGATAATAGGCCAGGACAGAAAGGAAGTTGAATAAGTAGAAATGAGCGCTGAGAATAGAAAAGCCTACCCATTCTCTCACTTTCAGCTCTCATTATAATTCAGTCAGCTTCCCTTCTGTCCTGGCCTACCATCAACAATCCTTTCATCTGCCTACCTCTTTTATCTCTCCCTCACACACTCTGTCTGGGTTCTGTCTCTACTGATCTGCTCACTCTATCCATGCATGTGCACACGCGTACCTCGTCACAATAAATACCACTATTTCCTACCTGCTGTCAGTTCGAATGACGAGTCGCTGTACTTGAAACAATAACTCTGCTTTCTCTCCACAGATGCTGCCTGACCTGAGTTTTGCCAGCAATTTCTATTTTTGTTTCAAATCTTCAGCATTTGCAGTTCTTTGTTTTATTTTATTCTGTATTTGAGGTTTCTTTCTTTAAAATGTATCCACTTAAATGTGCGACTGTTTTAAACTTGGATATCTGCAATTTTCATTCATGGTTGATGCTGATACTGACAGTAATTGCCTCTGTTCTTTTCAGCAAGTGAAGAATGCACTGAAGTATACCCTGGGTTTTGTGTTTATCTGTTCCATCCTTTTCTTAATTGGGTAAGTTTGTTCAAATGAAATGCAAGGTTTTTGTCTGCTAAATCAACATGTGCATAAAATGCTAAATTTTGCTAAGAATTAGATTAGATTACTTACAGTGTGGAAACAGGCCCTTCGGCCCAACAAGTACACGCTGAAGCGCAACCCACCCAGACCCATTCCCCTACATTTACCCCTGCCCCAAACACTACGGGCAATTTAACATGGCCAATTCACCTAACCTGCACATTTTTGGACTGTGCACCTGGGCAAAACCCACGCAGACACGGGGAGAATGTGTAAACTCCACACAGTCAGTCACCTGAGGCGGGAATTGAACCCAGGTTTCTGGCACTGTGAGGCAGTAGTGCTAACCACTGTGCCACCGTGCCGCCCAATTGTTTCATTGTTTCTTATCTTTTTTCTCTCACTTCAACAATCTATGATTTGTTGGTTAGGGATGAACTTTGACAATTACAACATCTGTACGAAGCAAAATTGTAACATTTTCATTTTATACTAGGCCTTGCTTTACCTGTTTCCTTCAGAAATGCAGACACTAAATCAATGTGGCAGCCAGCTAACGTACAAAAACCTCATGGACAAGCATAGAAATTTTGTTTTTGGCAGTATTCACAAAGGGATTTTGTTAGTCAGGACACTGGGAAAATTCTGCTCTTCTGACTGAATGAACTGACAAAAATCACAACATATTGCCTTATATGGAAGATAACATCTCCAGCATTGTGTTGGAACATTAGCGCAAGGTTATGTATGTAAATTCAATGCTCAAAGGAATCAGGATGGTGCTCAGGATGCTCAACACCTTATGACTGCATAATCTACAAGCCAAAAACAGAGTGACTTCCAAAGATGGGAGAGGTCTTAATTCATCAGTCTTTTGATATACAATCATGGGGGTATGGAATTGAACTCAGCAGGAAGATTAGATTAGATTAGATTTACAGTGTGGAAACAGGCCCTTCGGCCCAACAAGTCCACACCGACCCGCCGAAGCGTAACCCACCCATACCCCTACATTACCCCTTACCTAACACTACGGGCAATTTAGCATGGCCAATTCACCTGACCCGCACATCTTTGGACTGTGGGAGGAAACCGGAGCACCCGGAGGAAACCCACGCAGACACGGGGAGAACATGCAAACTCCACACAGTCAGTCGCCTGAGTCGGGAATTGAACCCGGGTCTACAGGCGCTGTGAGGCAGCAGTGCTAACCACTGTGCCACCGTGCCGCCCAGATTGCAACATATAACATAGGTGCTCATAAGAGGTAGAACATGTCTGAGAGGGATCTCCATAACTTTTGGTGAAATAAGTAATTGAAAAATGTAGAAGTTAATGGGCTGTAAAGAATTTTTCAGTTTTTGGAACTGTCAGTTGATCCGATCTGGTCTTGACCATCTTTAGATTTTATACCAAGTGATAACTAAAAGCTGCATCAACACGATGGTTTTATCCAGACAAATTGGCTCTCCTCCCAGAAGTAGCTGAAAAAAAATACAAAGCCATATGACTCTATATAAAGTTCTTTTCGTCCAATCCCTATCCTGGGAAAGTGCCTGATTTGTTCTTAGTTCCCTCTCGACAGTGAGAACCGAATTTTTGATGAGAGTCTATCACAAGTATGTGAAATGTAAATACCTTTTCTTTGGCTCAGTAGTGCTGGACTTGTCATAGGCGTTCCTTTTTATCTTGCGGTAACAATGATAACTGCTGATCCAAAACCATATCATTTGTACTAATAGCTACTTTGTCTATTTGCCCTTCTCGCCCGTGAAGATATAATAAAACTGTTTGAGATTATGATGTGCTGCAATCCTTTTTAAAAATCACGTTTTGATTAGAATTCATTTATTTTTCTGCTGAGAATTATATTACAGTTTTTTTTAAATTAACATGAAACTGCTGTAACCTTGCAAAACTTGACCATGACAGCAGTTCAGTAATGCTTATAGAAATAGTTGTCACAGTTGAGTATAGACAAACAACATTGCATTAATATGTCTCAAATATTGGGTGGCAGAAGCAGTCAGGGCAGGCCGGAACACAGCAGAGAACAAGATAGGTCTGATAAGTTAAGCTGCATTTATTTCAATGCAAGAGGCCTGATAGGGAAGGCAGATGAACTCAAGGCGTGGTTAGGAACATGGGACTGGGATATCATAGCAATTACGGAGACATGGCTTAGGGATGGACAGGATTAGCAGCTTAATGTTCCAGGATACAAATGTTATAAGAAGGAATGTGTTGTTAAGGGATAACATTACTGTTATACTTCGGGAGGATATTTTTGGAATACATCCATGGATGTTTTTGGGTGGAACTGAGAAATAAGGGATGATCACCTTACTGGAATTGTGTTATAGACCCCCCATAATCGGCAGGAAATTGATATACAAATTTGTAAGGAGATTTCAGTCATCCATAATAACAATAGGGTGGTTACAGTAGGTGTTTTTAACTTTCCAAACAGACTGGTGTTAAGGGTTTAGATGGAGAAAAATTTGTTAAGTGCGTACAAGAAAATTTTCTCATAGAATATGTGGATCTCTATTATAGAGAAAGTGCAAAACTTGACCTACCTTTGGGAAATAAGGCAGGGTAGGTGACTGAGGTGTCAGTGGGGGAGCACTTTGGGACCAGCAACCATCATAGAACATAGAAAAATGCAGCGCAGTACAGGCCCTTCGGCCCTCGATGTTGCGCTGATCCAAGCCCACCTAACCTACACTAGCCCACTATCCTCCATATGTCTATCCAATGCCCGTTTAAATGCCCATAAAGAGGGAGAGTCCACCACTGCTGCTGGCAGGGCATTCCATGAACTCACGACATCTGTCCTATACCTACCACCCCTTAATTTAAAACTATGTCCCCTCGTAATAGCTGACTCCATACGTGGAAAAAGGTTCTCATTGTCAACCCTATCTAAACCCCTAATCATCTTGTACACCTCTATCAAGTCACCCCTAAACCTTCTTTTCTCCAATGAAAACAGCCCCAAGTGCCTCAGCCTTTCCTCGTACGATCTTCCTACCATACCAGGCAGCATCCTGGTAAACCTCCTCTGCACCCGTTCCAGTGCCTCCACATCCTTCCTATAGTATGGCGATCAAAACTGCACACAATACTCCAGATGCGGCCGCACCAGAGTCTTATACAACTGCAACATGACCTCAGGATTCCGGAACTCAATTCCTCTACCAATAAAAGCCAGTACGCCATATGCCTTCTTCATAGCACTATTTACCTGGATGGCAACTTTCAGAGATCTGTGTACATGGACACCAAGATCCCTCTGCTCATCCACACTACCAAGTATCCAACCATTAGCCCAGTACCCCATCTTCTTGTTACTCTTACCAAAGTGAATCTTAGCCAGATTGAACTCCATTTGCCACCTTTCTGCCCAGCTCTGCAGCTTATCTATATCCCGCTGTAACCTGCCACATCCTTCCTCACTGTCAACAACTCCACCGACTTTCATATCATCCGCAAACTTGCTCACCCAACCTTCTAGCCCCTCCTCCAGGTCATTTATAAAAATGACAAACAGCAATAGTCCCAAAACGGATCCTTGCGGAACACCGCTGGTAACTGCACTCCAAGATGAACCTTTACCATCAACTACTACCCTCTGTCTTCTTCCAGCCAGCCAATTCCTAATCCAAACCTCCAACTCACCCTCAATGCCTTACCTCCATATTTTTTGCAGTAGCCTACCATGGGGAACCTTATCAAATGCCTTACTAAAATCCATATACACCACATCTACCGCTTTACCCTCGTCCACCTCCTTAGTCACCTTCTCAAAGAATTCAATAAGGTTTGTGAGGCATGACCTGCCCTTCACAAAACCATACTGACTATCCTTCATCACATTATTCCTATCCAAATGTTCATAAATCCTATCCCTTACAATTCTCTCTAAGATTTTGCCCACAACAGAAGTGAGACTCACCGGCCTATAGTTACTAGGGTTATCCCTACTCCCCTTCTTGAACAAGGGAACCACATTTGCTATCCTCCAGTCTTCTGGCACTATTCCTGTAGACAGTGAGGACATAAAAATCAAGGCCAATGGCTCCGAAATCTCCTCCCTTGCTTCCCAGAGAATCCTAGGATAAATGCCATCAGGCCCAGGGGACTTATCTATTTTCACCCTTTCCAGAATATCCAACACCTCTTCCCTACATACCTCAAAGCCATCCATTCTAATTAATTGTGACACAATATTCACATTGGCAACAATGTCCTGTTCCTGAATGAATACTGACGAAAAGTATTCATGCAGTGTCTCCCCAGTCTCTTCAGCCTCCACACGCAACTTCCCACTACTACCCTTGACTGGACCTATTCCTACCCTAGTCATTCTTTTATTCCTGACATACCTATAGAAAGCCTTTGGGTTTCCCTAATCCTACCAACTAAGGACTTTTCATGTCCCCTCCTTGCTGCTCTTAGCTCTCTCTTTAGATCCTTCCTGGCTACCTTTATAACTCTCAATCGCCCCAATTGAACCTTCATGCCTCATCTTTACATAGGCCGCCCTCTTCCCTTTAACAAGGGATTCCAATTCCTTATTAAACATGGCTCCCTCACACGACTCTTTCCTCCTTGCCTGACAGGTACATACTTATCAAGGCCACTCAATAGTTGCTCCTTGAACAAGCTCCACATATCGATTGCACCCTTCCCTTGAAGCCTAGTTTTCCAAGCCACGCATCCTAAGTCATGCCTCACCGCATCATAATTTCCCTGCCCCCAGCTATAACTCTTGCCCTGCAGTGCACACTTATCCCTCTCCATCACTAGAGTAAAAGTCACCAAATTGTGGTCACTGTCCCCAAATTGCTCACCTACCTCCAATTCTAACACCTTTTAAAATAGTGCTAGAAAAGGATAGACAGGATCTAAAGTTCTGAATTGGAGGAAGCCTAATTTTGATAGTATTAGGCAAGAACTTTTGAAAGTTGATTGGGGCGGATGTTTGCAGGTAAAGGGAAGCCTGGAAAATGGGAAGCCTTCAAAAATGAGGTAACGAGAGTTCGGAGACGGTATATTCCTGTTAGGCTGGTAAATGTAGGGAACGCTGGATGACTAGAGAAATTGAGGTTTTGGTTAAGAAAAAGAAGGAAGCAGATGTCAGGTATAGACTGTAGAGATTAATCCTTAGACTATAAAGGCAGAAGGAATATACTTAAGAGTGAAATTAGGTGGACAAAAAGGGGACATGAGATAACTTTGGCAAAGGGGTTAAGGAGAATCCAAAGGGATTTTATAAATACATTTAAGGAGAAAAGGCTAACAGGGAGAGAATAAAGCCCCTTAAAGATCAGCAAGGCAGTCTATGTGTGGAGCCGCAGGAGATGGGGAAGATACTAAACGATTATTTTGCATTGGTGTTTACTGTGAAGGACATGGAAGGTATTGAATGTGGGGAAATAGAGGGTGACATCTGAAAAATGTCCATATTACAGAGGAGGAGATGCTGGATGTCTTGAAACACCTAAGTGAATAAATCACCAGGATCTGATCAGGTGTACCCTAGGACTTTGTGGGAAGCTGGGGAAGTGATTGCTGGGCCCCTTGCTGAGATATTTGTATCATCAATTGATGCAGGTGAGGTGCCAAAAGTCTGGAGGTTGGTCAACATGGCGCCACTGTTTAAGAATAGTGGTAAGGAAAATCCATGGAGCTGTAGACCGGTGAGCCTGACATCAGTGGTAGGCGAGTTATTGGTGGGAATCCTGAGGGACAAGATTTACATGTATTTGAAAAAGAAGGACTGATTCGGGATAGTTAGTGTAGCTTTGTGCACGGGAAATCATGTCTCACAAACTTGGTTGAGTTTTTTTTTAAGCAGTAACAAAGAGGATTGATGATGGCAGAGTGGTGGACGATATCTGTATGGACATCAGTAAGGCATTCAACAAGGTTCCTCACGGTAGACTGGTTAGCAAGGTTAGATCTCATGGAATACAGGGAGAACTAGACATTTGGATACAGAACTGGCGCAAAGGTAGAAGATAGTGGTGGTGGAGGATTGCCTTTCAGACTGGAGGCCTGTGACCAGTGGTGTGCCACAAGGATTGGTGCTAGGTCCACTACTTTTTGTCATTTATATAAATGATTTGGATGTGAACATAGGAGGTACAGTTAGTAAGTTTGCAGTTGACACCAAAATTGGTGGTGTAGTGAACAGTAAAGAAGGTTACCTCATGGTACAATGGGATCTTGATTAGATGGGCCAGTGGACTGAGGAGTGGTAGGTGGAGTTTAAATCAGATAAATGTGAGGTGCTGTATTTTGGAAAAGCAAATCAGAGTAGAACTTATACACGTAATGGTCAGCTTCTGGGGAGTGTTGCTGAACAAAGAGACCTTGGAGTACAAGTTCATAGTTCCTTGAAAGTGGAGTTTCAGATAGATAGGATAATGAAAAAGGTGTTTAGTATGATTTCCTATATTGGTCAGAGTATTGAGTAAAGGAGTGAGGAGGTCATGTTGTGGCTGCACATGACATTGGTTATGCCACGTTTGGAACTGCGTGCAATTCTGGTCTCCCTCATATCGGAAGGATGTTATGAAACTTGAGAGGGTTCAGAGGAGATTTACAAGGAGGTTGCCAGGATTGGAGGATTTGAGCTATAGGGAGAGGCTGAATAGGCTGGGGCTGTTTTCCCCGGAGCATTGGAAGCTGAGGGGTGACCTTATAGAGGTTTATAAAATCATTTGGAGCATGGTTAGGATAAATAGACAAGGTCTTTTCCCTGAGATGGAGGAGTCCAGAACTAGAGGGCACAGGTTCAGGATGAGAGGGGAAAAATTTAAAAGGGACCTCAGGGGCAACTTTTTCACTGTGTGGTGTGTGTATGGAATGAGTTGCCAGAGGTAGTGGTGGAGGCTGGTACAATTACAACAATTAAAAGGCATCTGGATGGATATATACATAGGAAGGGTTTAGAGGGACATGGGTCAAGTGCTGGCAAATGGGACTTTATTAGGTTAGGATATTGAATTGAATTGAATTTATTGCCACGTGTACCGAGGCACAGTGAAAAGCTTTATCTTGCGAGCAATACAGGCAGATCACATAGTTAAGTGGCATAGATAGTAAATAATAGGGGGTAAACAGCGGCAAAAACAAAAACACTGGTATAGACGAATGTTAAGAGTTTGAGAGTCCATTCGGTATTCTAACAGCAGTAGGGTAGAAACTGTTATGAAACCGGCTGGTGCATGTGTTCAGGCTTCTGTACTTTCTCCGCAATGGTAGAGATTGTAGAAAAATATTGCCAGGGTGGGATGGATCTTTGAGAATGCTGGCGACCTTTCCTTGACATCGGATTCTATAGATGTGATGTTGGCCTTTGTGTTTGTCTGGCACTCTCCGTAACTGTCTCTGGTCTTGAATGGTACAATTGCCATACCAGGCAGTGATACATCCAGACAGCATGCTCTCAATGGAGCACCTATAAAAATTGCCAAGGGTATTCCCCATCATGCCATATTTCCTCAGCTGCCTGAGGAAGAAGAGACATTGTTGGGCCTTTGTAAGCAGTGCGTCCACATGAAGAGTCCAAGAAAGCTTGTTGTGGAATACCATTCCCAGGAGCTTGATACTCTCCACTCTAGTGCTGTTAATGCGTAGGGGTACATGAGTAACATCTTGCTGAAAGTCAATAATAAGTTCCTTGGTTTTGCCGGCATTGAGAGCTAGGGTGTTCTCAGTGCACCATTTTTCCAGGTCTTCCACCTCCCGTCTGTAGTCTGTTTCGTTGCCATCTGAGATTCGACTGACTATGGTGGTGTCATCAGCGAACTTGTAATTGGCATTAGTCTGGATATCCGTTCGGCATGGAAGAGTTGGACCGAAGGGTCTCTTTCTATGCTGTACAACTCTATGACTGTGACTGTATGTGCACTTGTGATGCCAAGACCGAAAAGGCTACGGGCCAAGTGCTATAAAATGGAATTAGAATAGTTTTGAATCGGCATGAAGGCAATGGGCCAAAGCTCCATCCTTTTTGTGCTGTAGATCTCTGTGACTCCATAGACTAGGGTTAACTGAATTGGACAATATTAAAACTTTTCAATGGAAAAAAATTCACCGGTGAATGTAATCTGTAGGATTGGTGAATACCTCATAAAATGATAAAGTAGTAATATCATCAAAGGATAATAATATTGAAAAGAAAAATCTACTTGGAGAAGTGTGATAGAAGAAAATTGACAGACCATAAGACCTTGGTGCAGAAGTAGGTCATTTATTTCTTTGAGACTGCTTAGCTGTTCAGTACAGTTATGACTGTTCTGATAATCCTCCAGTTTTATTTTTGATTTTCCATATGACTGTTGATTCCTTACTGATCAAAAAATCTATCTGAACCTTGAATATACTAAACAACCCAACTGGGTCAGCCTTATGTGTTAAAAGAATTCCACAAATTGGCTCTTTTCTGAGAGAAAATGTTCCTCATCACCTTTATCTTAAATGGCTAATTCCTTACCCTGAAATCGTGGCCCTCTGGTCCTAGACTCCTCCACAAGTGGAAACCACCTCTTTGCATCTACTCTGTCAAGCCCCTAAGATCTTACATGTTTTGATAAGGTCTCCTTTTATTCTTCTAAACTCCAATGAGTACAAAGCCAACCTCCTTAATCTGCTGTCACAAGACAATTCCTCCATATTTGGAATCCACCTAGTGAATCTTCTGTAGACTGCCTGCAATGACAGTATATCTTTCATTAGATAGGTAAACTAAAACTGCTCATATCTGTTCCCAGGTGTGGTCTGACTATTCCTTGTACAGCTTTAGCAAGATGTTCCTGTTTTGAATCTCCATTCCCTTTGAAATAAAGGCTAACAGTTCATTTGTCTTTCCTACAACCCATGAACTTTGATGCTAGCTTTTCATGATTCAAGTGAGGGGGGCCCTGTGTTCCTCTGCAAGACATTGTCTCAGCTTTCTGCAATCTTTCTCCATTTAAATAATATTAGGCAGTTCTGTTCTTACTGTCAAAGTTAATGACCTCACATTTTCCCAAACTATTCCATCTGCCAAGTTTTTGACAACTCACTCAACCTCTATAGAACATAGAACAGTACAGCACATTACAGGCTGTTTGGCTCTCGATGTTGTGCTGGACTTTTATCCTACTCAAAGATCAAACAAACCTACGCACTCTTCATTGCACTAACTTCCAAGAGTCACTTAAATGTACCTAATGTTTCTGACTGTACTGCCACTGCTGGCAGTGCATTCCACGCACTCACCACTCTGTGTAAAGAAACATCCTTTGACATCGCCCATAAATCTTCCTCCAATTACCTTAAAATTATGCCTCCTTATGATAGACATTTCTGCCATGGGAAAAAAATCTCTGGCTATCCACTCTAACTATGCCTCTCAACATCTTGTACACCTCTATCAAGTCACCGCTCATCCTTCTTCACTCCAATGAGTAAAGCCCTAGCTCCCTCAACCTTTCTTCATAAGACATGCCCTCCAGTTCAGGCAGCATCCTGGTAAATCTCCTCTGCACCCTCTGTAAAGCATCTTCATCCTTCCTACAATGAGGCGACCAGAACTGAACACACTATTCCAAATGTGGACTAACCAGGGCTCTGTAGAGTGCAGCATAACCTTGTGGCTCTTAAATTCAATTTTCCTGTTAATGAAAGCCAATGCACCATACGCTGTCTTAACAACCCTATCAATCTGGATGGCAGGTTTGAGAGATCTGTGGATTTGGACCCCAAGATCCCTCTTATCCTCCACAATACCAAGAATTCTGACTAACCTGTATCCCTTTATTGAATCTTTGTGTCGTTCTCACTACTCGCCTTCCCATCTGTTATGTCTTATGCAAGTTTGTCGATAGGACAATTAGTTCTATCATCCAAGTCACTAATGTATATTGTGAATAATTGTGGGCTCAGCACCGATCCCTGTGGCGCTCCCCTAGTTTCAGGTTGCCATTCAGAAAATATCCTTTGTCCCATGTCCCTGTCTTCTCTTAGTTAGCCAATTCTCTATCAATGGAAATGTTATTACTCCCAACATCATGGACTCTTAACTGGTAGCCTTACATGCAGTACAAATTCAAACACCTTTGGAAATTTGAATTTATTGCATCTACTGGTTCCCTTTTATTTATTCAGCTTCTTTCCACCCCAAAGAACTGTAAGAAATTTGTCAGGCATGATATCCCCATCATGAAGCTATATCGGCTCTGCTGATGATATTATGTATTTCCAAGTGCTCTAAGTGACATTTTTTTATGGAAGACCCTAACATTTTCTGAACAACAAATGCCTAGAGTTACTGTTTTCCTTTGTCTCCCTCCCTTTTTGAAGAAAGGTCACATTGTTAGTTTTCCGATCTTCTCAGACTTTCCTAGCATTGATGGGTTCTTGGAAGATTTGTACTATTGCATCTACGGCCTCTGTAGTTACTTTGTTTAAAATCCTATGATGCAACCCATCAGGTCCAAGAGAGTAATTCGCCTTTAGACCTATTAATCTTTAGCCTCATTAGTTTCACTAGTAGATGATAGTTAGTGTTTTCTTCCTCCCCAAATTTAACCTCTTGATTATTCAGCATTTTTGGAGTGCTGTTCCTGTACCATGAAGAAAGATGGAGGTATTTATTCAAGTCGCTATTATTTCCTGGTTCCTCATTATTATTTCCTCAGCCTATGCTCAATTTAGCCCCTTTCTTCCTTTTTATGTATTGACAAGTTAAACATTTTTTGTATGAATGGAATGTATTTCTCTGATCAAATTGTGGCATGATTTAGCATCACTAAGCCCACTACCCTAATTCTGCATTTGACCTTGAATAGATGAATATGACTATAACACATAGGATCAGAAATTAGGCCATTCAGCCCATCGAGTCTAATCTGCCATTCAATCATAGCCAGTAAGTATCTCAACCTCATTCTCCTGCTTTCTCTCCGTAACCCTTGATCACCTTTACAATCAAGAGCTTATCTATCTTTGTCTTAAATATACTCAATGACCTGGCCTTATGTGCCAGTGAATTCTATAGATTCACCACTGTCTGGCTGAAAGTCTAATTGTGGTATTTTGTGAGATCACAAGGTTTTTCAAACGTGTCATGGTGGAGCATATTCCACTCCAAAATGCTGTACAAGTAACAAAACAGCAATGTTTTAAATGAGCCACATTTTCAAGTTCTCAAACAGATGCAAAATGTCCAGATCCTTGTTAGAGCTCCTGTACTTAATCACCTTTAGTAATGCAACTTTAGTGATGCAGGAACAACATTTTTCTGTTATCCATCTGTTCTTGCAAACTTTGATTAATAGCTGCTGCCAGGTTAAACCCCTTAATTTAATCTGCATGTTTACCATGCTACATTTATCTTGTAATACTTCTATCCCAGAAGCATCACTGTATGCTCCATATTTCTATGCAGTGTTATTTTCACAGTAGGTGATAATTGTTGGAATTAGAATCTTTTAATTTTGTCTGCAATAACTTTAGACTGCATAGTGGTGAAGCGCAGGCATTTGATGGCAAGTATTTCATTGTGGTCATGTTGCCAAAGGCATAACATATTAGATAGTCCTTAATAAATTCGATAGGGAATACAAAGAACATTAAAACACAGGAACAGGCCCTTCAGGCCTTCAAGCCTGCGCTTATCCAAATTCCCTATCTAAACCTGGCACGTATTTTCTAAGGATCTATATTCCTTTGCTCCCTCCCCATTCATGCATCTGTCTAGATACATCTGAAATGATGCTATTGTTCCTGTCCCTACCATCTACGCTGGCAATGCATTCCAGGCACCCACCACCCCCTGCATGAAGAACTTTCCACGTGGATCTCCCTTAATCTTTTTCCCTCTCACTTTGAACTCATGACCCCTAGTAATTGAGTCCTCCAGTCTGGGAAAACGTTTCTTGCTATATAAGAATCCCGAACATAATTAGACGGTACAACTTAGTTCCATAGAGAGAACTTAAAGTGAATAGCAGTCATGCATTTAATAAATTAAATAAACACATGATGGAGAGAGCAGTGAAAACGTATGCTGTTAAGGTTAGATGGAACAGGTTGTGAGATCTTTGTGAAGCAAAATGCTACTACTAATTAAATGGCCCTATAACCTGTTTTTATTATGCATGTTTCATGCAATGTACATTATGTAATTTGCTGAGGCATGACAAAAATTTTCACATGCAAGATGAAGAGTAGAAGGAAAATTTCACAATTTTCTTAAACTAATCTTCTTTGAGGTCATGAAGGAGCATGACAGAAGGTGAACATTTTGACAAAGATGAAATAAGATTTGTTTAGCTTGCTTTATTTGCTACATTACTGCGTGACAAACATACTAACCAATTATATGTCACATAAGCTTGCATAGACTATCTCACATTATGAACAGTTGGTTGAAATGAGATGTACACTGTCTGTGTACTCCTGTTTCCTTAATCTCTGCCAGTCCACCAACACAAAATATAACCTAAACACATTATTGGAAGAAAAGAAGTGCTAATAATTTCAGAAGTTACAATCCAGTTAGCACGAAGGATTAGCTGGAGATCCTCATGTATGCTTGATATGTTGTTTTCTTGGCTGTAATGATAACTGAAGTTGAAAGGAATGAGAGAAGGAGTAAACGTAACACGTTTCTTCTTCCTCACTGTTCTTTCATTCTGCCTTTCTACAAACCTGTTTCGTAAATTTGAGAGGATTGACTACAGAGCCATGTAGAAAAAAAATAGGGTAGCTTGCTCAATAATACTACACTTCTAGAGTCCTCCTTCCTCTTTCGCCACCTTCACAGGCCTAATTTCCCATAGCCTAACAATTGGGATGGGTAGAATATAAGTTTGTGTCTATGGTACTGAACTGATATACCTTGAGCTTTCTCCAATTTGGTCATACAAAATACGTTAGACTACAAAGGGAAACATTAAAAAAAAACGAGTATTGGAGTTCAACTTTGGTGGTTTAGAGAAACTTGCAGTCTTCACCTTTGAAAGAAAGTGATGACACCAAAGGAATTTCACTAGTGGTTACAACAGGAAATTCAAAATGACTCGGTAGTCAAAAAAATGCTTAGTTCCAATTGGGGGGGATCTGAATTCCCCAATGCTTAAAAGTATGTAAGATATAAATCATATATTACAAGTGAATGTTGAGCATTGGCTTAACTTACATTAGTCAGGCAGTGCTTATTCTTCTAACATCCTTTTGGGAGCCATGATCACATCTCTTTTGGACTGTACTCTTTGTGTAAATGAAAAATAATGTTAGCTTACGGCTTCTTCCATCATGTAACTATGTTATGCAGGCATTGTAAACTGAAATGTCCAACTTTGCCAACTTACTTTCCTACTTTTCTGATTTGAAATTGAACTATTGACTGGCCAATTCTAGATATTTTTAGAATAATTTGCTGAGTATCATGCTTGACTGTCTTGAAAAGAGTTGACGCAAAATACAGTCCTTAGCTTGTAGTTTTGCCTTCCTGAATTCCTATTTTCTTTATGTCAAAGTTAATTCATGCTCAAAAATACAAAATACTGTATTCAGTCTCCAAAAATAACTTCTGCCAAATTCATTGTAGTTAATCAAGAATTCAAGCTCGCATTAGTACATAGAATATTAGTAAATCACAGTCTTGGGTAGTGTACCAGCAATTGCAATCAATTAGGTATGACAATTCCAGCATGAAAGTGTGTATTATTGCATCCATTTAATGCCTGTTATTAATCTTTATACGAATGTTTCCAACGGAATACTTGATCAGATGGCTTCACTATCAAAGGTCAGATGTTATAGTACCTTAAAAAAAGTTTTTTTTCCTGAAGATTTACAGTCTGTGGAATTATTTTCACCCAAAAAACAGTAGAGGCAATTTCATTGAATTTATTCAAGGCTGAGTTAGATAGATTTTTGAAAGGTAAGCGAGTTAAAGGCTATTGAGGCAGACAGAAAAGTTGGGTTTAGAGCACAGCTAAATCATTAAATGGTCTTATTTAATAACAGGGCAGGCTCAAAAGGCCAAATTGCCTCATCCTAATCCTATGTTGTTAGGTTCCCAAGTGTGAATCCAATCTCTTTCTATAAATGACTTTTGGTTATCTTTGGAGTATACCATGGACCAAATTGCTTTGAGCATGCTGCTGCTTTTTCTACTGAGTTATTTTGCATTTTTTTGTTAAAACCAGTAGAGTAAAATATGGATATATATCAACAATGGATATTTCTTCCTAAAGAATGGTTGACTACGTGGAACTTATAAATATGACAACAAGAACATAAGAGCAAATTACCACAGTTGCTGGAATCTGTACTGAAAACAACAAATGCTGGAGATCACAGCAGGTCAGAAAGCATCCATGGTGAGAGAGCAAGCTAACGTTTTGAGTCTAATCGTCAGAGCTGAAATGCAGTGTGGAGCGGACAGCATTTATGCTATAGTTTTAGGGGGTGGGGAAGTTGTGGCGCATATTGGGTGTAGGGTGCTGGTGGAGAAAAGATGTTGATAGTTCAGATTAAATGATTGGAATGTGAGAAAATCAGAACAAGGATGTGCCTCCTGCTAGACTTGAAAGGACAGACATGGATGGGAGTAAGAAGAGAGAGGATGTGATATCAGGCTAAAAGAAAAGGAAGAAATGGTTCACAATTTGAAGGTGTTAAACTCAATATTAAGTCCAGAAGGCTGTAAAATGCCTAGTCTGAAGATTCAAAGAATCCCTACAGCGTGAAAACAGGCCTTTCAACCCTACAAGTCTATACACCGACCCTCCAAAGAGTATCTCATCCAAGGCCATTACTCTAAATCTACCCCTAACATACACATCCCTGAACATTATAGGCGATTTAGCATGGCCAATTCACCTAACTTTGGATCGTGGGAGGAAACTGTGTGCCTGGAGGAAACCTTACACAGACAAAGGGAGAATGTGCAAACTCCACACAGACAGTCACCCAAGGCTGGAATCGAACCTGGGTCCCAAGCGCTGTGAGGCAGCAGTGCTAACCACTGAACCACCGTGCCATCCTAAAAGATGAGATGTTGTTCCTCCAATTTGCACTGTAATTGACTGTTTCACTGCAGCCTGCTGAGGTCAGGCATGTGGGCAGAATGCTGTGTTAAAATGACCAACTACGGGAAGTCAAGGTCAAGCTGGAGGTGCTCTGCAAAATGGTCATCCAGTCTGCATTTAGTTTCTCCAATGTAGAGTAGGCCACCTTAGTGTAGCAAATACCATACACAAGATTGGAGGAGGTACAGGTGAAATGCTGCTTCACCTGGAAAGACTGTTTGGATGGCGAGCAATAAGGAGCTGGAGGGGCAGGTGTTGCACCTTCAGAGAGGGAGGGATGTGGTGTTTGTGGAATGGACTAGGGTGTCATGGAGGGAGTATCCCTATGTAATGCATAAATGGGGAGTGAGGGGAAGGTATGTTTGGTGGTGGCATTTTGTTGGAGTTGTCTGAATGGTGGAAAATGGAGAATTTCAAACGCAGAGACTGGTGGGATGAAAAGTAAGAGCAAGAGGAATCTGATCATGCTATTGTGAGTCATGGAAAGAGGCAAGCGTGGAGCGCGGGTAAAGGGTCAGATGTAATTGAGGGCCGTGTCAACCACAGTGGGTGGGAAACCACGGTCATGGGAAAAGCAAACCATGTTAGCAGTACTGTTTTGGAAGGTGGCATCATCTAAACAGATGCGACACAGGCAAAGGAGCCAGGAGACGTGGATGGAGTCCATGCAGAATATGGGGTGTGATGAACTATAGTAAAGGTAGCTATGAGAGTCAGAGGCTTTGTAGTGGATGGCAGTGGACAGTTTATTCCCCGAAATGGAAACAGAGAGGTAAAGGAAGGGAAGTGTCAGAAATGGACAGTGTGAAAGTTATAGAGGGATAGAAATTGGAGACAAAATGAATGAAGTTTTCAACATCCTGGTGGGGCCTAAAATGGCATAGAAGTGGTCCTCGATGCACCGAGAAAAGAGTTGTGGGAGGGGGCCAGTTTAAGACTGGAATAAGGATCGTTCCACATACTCCATAAAGAGGCAGGCATAACTGGGACCCATGCATGTGCTCTTAGCTGCTCCTTTAACTTGGCAGAAGTGAGGTGAAGTAAAGGAGAAATTGATCAGTGAGAGAATAAGTTTAGCCAAGCGGTGGAGAGCCATGGTTGATATAGATTCTTTAGGCCTGTGTTCAAGGAAGACGTTACTCTCAGACCATCCTGGTGGGGAATGGAGGTATAAAGGAATTGAACATCCATGGTGAACAGGAGGCATTTCGGGCTAGGTGGAGGACATCAGGTGAATTGTGGAGGCAGGGTGTGGACAAGTAGAGAGAAGATAGTGTTATGGTAGGAGCAAATGAACTTAGTGGGGCAGGAACAGGCTGATACGATAAGTCTGTTGGCGCAGTCTGGTTTGTGGATTTTGGGATGGAAGTAGAAGTGAGATGTCCAGAGTTGAGAGATGACTAGGTTGGAGGCAGTGGGGGGAGATCTCCCCAGGTAATGAGATCGATGACGTTCCTGGGGACATTGGCTTGATATTGCAGGTCATGGTCTGGGGAGGGGGAAATAGGAAGAAGTGTTCGAGAGCTGGCAGTGATCTACCACAAGGTAAAGATCAGTGCCCCAGACTAAAACAGCTGGTTTGCTAACAAAATTAGGCTTGGGCCTAAGAGAGCAAAGTGTGTCCATTTCAGAAGAGGACAGGTTAGTGAGAGGAGCCAAGAAATTGAGATGGCTGATGTCATGTTGGCGGTTTTCAGTGAAGAGACTGAGGGCAGGTAGGAGACCAGGGGAAGGGATCTAAGTAAAGGGTGGACACTGGAGTCTGGTGAAGGGATCAGTCGAATGAGAGGGGAGAATCCTGCCCAAAGAAGTGAATGTGGAGAAGAGGCGGCTGAAAAACAGTTCAACGTCATGGCGCACCCAAAATTCATTAAGGTGGGGCGTAAGAGTATGAAACTGAGTCCTTTGCTGAGGACAGTATGTTCAACCTCAGAGAGGGAAACTTCAGGAGGTATGGTGAACAATGGCAAGGGCTTGGGTTGAGAGGAGTGGTCTTGGGGACAGAAAGTGATGACATTTGAAGGCTGGAAAAGGGTGGGTCCACAGGATGTATGTTGGAGTCCATAAGTTGCTGAATCTTGTGCACCTTGATGTCTGTAGGAAAGAGCAAAGGTCTTACGTTGAGGCGACGGATGAGGTGAAGGATGAAATGAAACTGGAGGCTGGAGTAGCTTTGAGTGTGAGTGGGCTGATGTTGCTGCGGAGTGGAGTTGAGTGTGCACATATGCTGGTGTATGGCGCTGATCCAGCAGTTGAGCAATCCAAGGAACGTAGAATGTCCTGGAGATACTTGTAATCCCAGGTAGATTCGAAACATGAAGGGGGAAACCTGAGTTGTTGGCAGTCACTGAGGAAGGTAACATGGCTGTGGAAGCAGGTTTTGGCAAACATTTGGGACAAACCAGACACAGACTAAGTAACCATTTTATGGTCTGTGCGCAAGCATGCCCCTGACTTTCCCATAGCATGCTGCAGTGTTCCAGTCAATCATAGTGCAAACTGGAGGAACGACATCTCATCTTCAGACGAGACGCTTTATAGCCGTCTGGACTTAATATTGAGTTCAAAACCTTCAAATTGTGAACCATTTCTTCCCTATCTTTTAGCTTGTTATCATTGTTATTTCCCCCCCGCCCCCTTCCCCACAACCCAACCCAACCCAGTGTCTGTCTTTTCAAGTCAGGCAGGAGACACACCATTGTTCTGCCATTCTCACATTCTGATCGCTTAATCTAAACTATCAACATTTTTCCACTACTAGCACATTATACCCACATTCCCCCCATCCCACCTCCCAACTAAACTTGAAATGTTAGTGTGCACTCTCTCCATGGATACTGTTTGACCTGCTGTGATCTCCAGCAGTTGTTGTTTTCCATAAAAACATAAGTTTGTGTATTGTCTTTTACATAACAAATCTGCATAAGGGTAGCTCATACGATTCATCAAACCTGCTCCACGATTCAGTATAATAATCTTCTGTCTCAACTCCATTTTACTGCTGGCTGTACAGACAAGTAAGATTAGAATAATTTTCAGAATTATTCAAGACAGAAAGTGGAAAACAGGAGTGCAGATTAGTTATTCAGAGTGGCAGAAGGTGGGAAGTTGTGATGCAGAAGGATCAGTCCTGGGACTTTGCTGTTGACAATTTATTATTAATGATTTGGATGTTGGAATCAAATACTCGATTTTTAAACTTACAGATGACACCAAATTGGAGCACAATGGGTGAGAACGCCAAATTATGGGACATTAATAAATTTGTAGAATGGGTGAATTGCAAATAAAGTTCAGCACAGATAGATATGAGGCCATATATATAATTGTTAGAAAAATATGAAGATCATTTGTTTCTTGGAGTAGAGGAACAAAGCATTCTTGAAATAGAAATAACTAAATTAACTAAAAGTAATTTGAAGAAAGCAAACCAAGAATTAGACTTTATCTTGAGAGGGTTTGTCTTGAAAAGTAGGAAAGATATGCTAAACATATATCGAAACTTGGTTAGACCATATTCAGAGTAGAATCCTTACAGTGCTGTATTTACCATGGCAAAGCCTATGTATCCTTGAACATTATGGGCAATTTGATCTGACCAATCCATCTAAACTGCACACCTTTGGACTGATGGAAGAAACCAGAGCACCTGGAGGAAATCCATGCACACACTGGGAGAATGTGCAGACTTCACATAGACAATCGCCAGTGTCAAATTGAACCTGGATCATTGGTGCTGTGAAGCAGCAGTGCTAACCATTGTGTCACCCAGTGGTTACAGAGAGAATATTTGCTCCTATGGACAGGAGCATAAATGCTTACAAGTAGAATCAGGCAATTATTTTAGGTGAAAATATTTACAAAGCGGTGTGGAAAAGTCAGTGGAACAGGAACGGTGGGCGGCATGGTGGCACAGTGGTGTGGGCGGCACGGTGGCACAGTGGTTAGCACTGGTGCCTCACAGCGCCAGAGACCCGGGTTCAATTCTCGCCTCAGGCGACTGTGTGGAGTTTGCACGTTCTCCCCGTGTCTGCGTGGGTTTCCTCCGGGTGCTCCGGTTTCCTTCCACAGTCCAAAGATGTGTGGGTCAGGTGAATTGGCCATGCTAAATTGCCTGTAGTGTTAGGTAAGGGGCAAATGTAGGGGTATGGGTGGGTTGCGCTTCGGCGGGTCGGTGTGGACTTGTTGGGCCGAAGGGCCTGTTTCCACACTGTAAGTAATCTAATCTAATCTAATCTAAAGGAACAGCTGAGTTTACTTTGCTGAGAGCTGCTGCAGATTTAATGGAACGAATGGCTTCCTTCTTCATTGTTGGCAATCTGATCCACATATCCTTTGATTCCTTGAGAGATCAAATATCTGCCTAAACCAGTCAGAAATATATTCAATAATGGAAGATCTGTTCCCTTTAGGGTAGAGAATTTCGATGGTTTACAACCCTGAATTAATCATTTTCTCCTCATCTCAGTTCTGAGATTATATCTTCCTGCTATAGTTTCCTAAACCAGGGAAAATAATCTCTCAGTTCCTATCCTGTTGCATCCTTTCAAAGTCCTGTATGTTTCAATGAGAACACCTCACTTCATTTTTGACACTTCAAATATTGGCACTATGTTTGCTTACTTTATTCTTTCAATGGATATGGACTTTGCTGTCTTGGGCATCATTTATTACCCATCCCTAATTCCCCTTGAAGTTGATCTTAAATGGACACTCACCATGTTGTTAGGAAGGGAATTCCATGATTTTGACAGTGACTGTGAAGAAGCAACACAATGTAGTTCCAATTCAGGATGATATGTGGCTTAAAGAGAATATTGCAGATACTGGTGTTCCCATGTATCTGCTGCCCTTGTTCTTCTAGGTGGAAGAAGTTTCAGTTTTGGAAGGTGCTGTCGAATGACTCTTGGTGAGTTGCTACAGTGCAACTTGAAGATTGTGCACACTACTGCCAAAGTGCTGTGGTGATGAAGGGAGTGGATAGGTTGCCAGAGAAGTGATCTCTTTGTTCTGGGTGCCGTTTCAGCTTCTTGATTGTTGTTGGAGCTGCACTAATTCAAGCAAGTGGGAAGGATTGTACCACATTCTTGATTTATGCCTCATTGATGGTGAACAGGCTTTGGGTTGTCAGGGAGGTAGTTGCTTACTGCAGAATTCTCATTTTATGAGTTGTTTTTGTAGCCACAATATTTATATGGCTGATTCAGTTCATTTTCAGGATTTTGATATGTGGAAGCTGAACTATGATAAGATTATTGCACTTTCCTTTTTGAGGTTCACTGTTACTTGCCACTTATCAGCCAAAGCCTGGACATGTCCGGATCTGGCTGTGCATGAATACAGATTGCTTCAATATCTGAGGAGTCATTGAATATTGTTCAGTCATCAGCAAGCATCCCTTTTTTTTGACCTTGTGATAGAGGAGGGTCATTGATGACACAGCTGAAGGTGGTCGAGTCTGGAGAATTGCCACGACGAAGCCCATGCTAGAATGATTGACCTCCAACAAGCAGAACAGAGAACTTCTAAGCTGGTGAATATCTTGTTTACAGCTGAACTGTGAAGAAGATACAAAGTATTTAGCTACCTGAAAATCAATCAAATAGTTATTGACAAGCAGAAGTCAGCAATGACTGGCCACTAGACAATAGACCAATTGTGTACTTATACCAATCAAAGTTACAACTGCTTGGCTCCAGTTTGTCTGTAACCACGTTTTATATCAGTCTTTATTGTGGAGAAGGACATAGAAGATATAGAATGTAGGGAAATAGATGGTGAAATCTTGAAAAATGCATATTGCAGAGGAGGAAGTGTTGGATAACACATAAAGATGGATAAATCCCCAGGACTGATTAGGTTAGGATATCTGGTTGGCATGGATGAGTTGGACCGAAGGTCTGTTTCCGTGCTGTATATCTCTATGGCTCTATTACTCTACTCAAACAAGCAGCTGTGTAGATCCAGTGAGTGTCAGTTTACTTGTTTTCAAAACATACGAAAATCCTATGGTGATCTTTGGTTCTTAAACTATTTTTGTTTTCATTACAGTTAAAAATTTTGAAAAAAATAAGAATACCTGGTTTTTACATCTCATGCTTCCTTTATACATGTTTCCACAATCTATTATTGCTCATTTTTACTGTTAAACAGAATGTCAACTTCTACCTTGTTATCTTTGCTGATCTCTAGAGGTCTCTTACTCTGTGGTCATTTATTAAACCTGCCTCATTAAACATCACCAGGTCCAAAATAGCCTCTTTCCTGGTTCAACAGCACACAGTTTTTGGAAATTGTCCCAATTACATTGTAAATTCTTCCTCGTGGTTACCACTGTCAATCTGACTATCCCAATCTACATGAAGTTCAAAGTCACCCATATAATACAGGGTTATTACATGCTTTCATTATGTTCTGATTTATTCTTTGTCCTGTAGAATAGCTAGTGTTAGGGGCTTATGTTGTCTTCTCCCTGCTATTTTTCACCTCTACCTGTCTAGACTCTGCATCACCCTAGCCAAGTGTATTTCTTGCTTTTGTATATTTTATTCCATCTCATTCTAACAAAGGTACCCCTCTACTTTTTTCCTTCCTGCCTGCCTTTCATTAAGTTGCATACCTCTGAATGTTTAATTACTAAATTTAATCTCTTTGTTACCACGTCTCCATAATGGCCATAAGATCCTAACTGTTAACTTGTATATGTAGTATTAATTCATTTATTTCAGTCAGGATATTTCACTCATTTAAGTAAATAGCCATTAATTTTGTCGTTTAACTTTTTGTTCCTCATTTGACCCTATTTGTGTGTACATTATGTCTCTTCCTATGCCACTCTGGGTATCATTGTCAATGTAGTTGACCTGCAGTGCTGCCATATCTTTTTGTTTGTAGGTTTATTAATCTCCAAATTAGTTTCAAACTCTAGTTATTGGATTCTCCAGGACACTGGTCCTAGCATGGTTCAGTAAAACTGACTGGAACAGTTTCTGCCCCAATACCAGTACTGGCCCTATGAACTGAAACCTTTCCACTCCAGTGCTAGTACCAGTGTCCCATGAACTGAAACCCAAGCTTCTCATACCAATGTTTAAGTCAAACATTTAACTCCTTTTCGTTTATGTACCCAATATCAGTTTACCTGTGGTTCTTGGAAAAATCCCGAGATTATCTGCTTGGAGGTTCTGCTTTGTTAATTTAGCTCCTAACCGTTTAAAATCTTTTAGCAGATAGTCTTTTCCCAGTCCTCTCAATTTTGTTGATATCAACTTGGTTGATGACGACTGGATCTTTCCCTTCCTGCTCCAACTTCCTGTCCAGTGCAAGGATTCATGTCTGTCCCTGTAATTATATCATCCCCTACCACACTATATTCCTAATTCTTCCTGTTCCAGTTTTGAATCTTTGATGTTAGCTTTTCAGATGTACTGTTCGTGGTTTGCCAAGACTTCCAAATAAGTGTTACTGCTAAATTGTGATGATTAGATAAGCCAGTTGCATTAACTTGGTTATAGTGTCATAGGCCACTAGTCTTGCCTGGCTGTGTTTGGCCCATATCTCTCCAAACCTTTCCTATTCAGGTACTTATCCAAATGTCTTTTAAATGTTGTGACTGTACCTGCATTCACTTCCTCTGGCAGTTCATTCCACACACTAACCACTCTGTGTAGAAAATTTGCCTTTCATATCCTTTTTAAATCTTTCTCCTCTCACCTCAAAAATATACTACTTAGATAAGGTGAATAGCAAAGTTCTTTTCTCTAAAGTGGGGGAGTTCAAAACCATGTTCCTCATGATTTTATAAACCTCTTAAGGGGTCACCAATTCCATCTCCAAGGCTCCAGTGAAAAAAGTCCCAGCCTATCTGTATAGCTCAAACCCTCCATTCCCGGCAACATTCTAGTAAGTCTTTTCAGAACCCTCTCCGGTTTAATAATATCCTTCCTCAATGTTAGCATTCTTTCCCATGTCAAAGTAACTTTTGACTGCATGCTTTCAAACAGTTTATAAATGGGTTTCAAAATAAAAATGATAGTGGTGAAATCTCACTATGCAACAAACTGACTAAGTGCCACTGATTGTACTGCTGCAAATTAAAAAAAATGCAAACTCAGTTGGTTTGAAGAACACTTTAACACAGGTTTGATGGTAACTCAAAACTTCCAGCAAGAAATCCCAGTGAGAGAATTCCTTTTAAAATAGACATCAGCGACTGGCATTTTGCTGAAAGACAAAGAACACATACTTGATTCTGAAGTGAAGAGTTAATTAAGAAGCAATTAATGAAGGAAATTTGCACCTGCTTGACAGCTCGGCCTGATTGACTAAGGCGGTTTCTTATGAAAAAATAAATTCACACAACAGATTGTGAGAAATTAATTATCTTAGGAACTAGAGAAAGCAAAGCTAAAACATATTATTTTGCATTATCAACAGAGTAGAACAAGAAGGCAATGTTTCAAACTTAAAAGAAAATGTTATGATAATAGGAAAAAAATTATTTACTGATCAATATATAAACAATTGCCGATAGTATACTCAAAGTATATCCTTAGAAACTGTACCTGGAATAGTTACACAAATAATTGGGTTATTCCTGATGAAGGGCTTTGCCCGAAACGTCGATTTTACTGCTCCTCGGATGCTGCCTGAACTGCTGTGCTCTTCCAGCACCACTAATCCAGAATCTTGTTTCCAGCATCTGCAGTCATTGTTTTTACCTAAATAATTGGACACTCCATTCCATAAATTTGATACCTTTCTGAATGTATACATTAAGTTGGGCTGCGTAGCCTTTCTTGTGTGTAGTAATTTTAAAGGATAATTTCAGTAATCTAGATGAACAACTTCCTCCTTGAGGTATAAGCTTGGAGGTAAACCATTGATGGTTCGTATTGGGGTTTTCTTGTCATTTGTGGAATGTGGGTGTCGTTAGTCATTGTCCTGGAGAGAGTGGGGTTGAGCTGTCTCCTTAAACAGCTCCAGCCTTTGGGGTTTAAGGATTCCCTAGTGCTGTTAGTTTCAGAATTTTGACCCATTGCCTATAATGGAATGACAATATATATAGCTTGGAGGCAACTTGCAGGGAGTGGTGTCCCTTTGTATCTGCTGTCTATGACCTCCTAGGATGGGTTTGCAAGATGTTATCTGAGGAACTTTGATAAGTTGCTGCAGTACATCTTGTAGATAGCATCAATTGCGAATGCATCATGTTGAAGAGTGAATTTTTAAGATGGAGGATGAGCTGCATTGTCCTAGATGATATTAAGCATCTTGACTGTTGTTGAAGTAAGTGGTGAGTATTCTATTACATTCTTGACTTTATGCCTCGTAGATCATGTGTAGGTTTCAGGGAGATGCAAGGTGAGCTACTGAGATAAGTTGCTGCCTGAGCAACAACTGCAGTTATTTAATCAGGTTGATTGTTAGAAGTGAATACACAGCCGTAGTATCTGATTTGGATCACTAGAATTTCACTGAATAAGAGGTTTGAAGATAAGTAAAGTAATTAGCACAAAGATAGCAGCTTGTCAGTGTTCAACAAGTCTTCATTCTTAGGCTTCTTCTTTAGAATGTAATAATGTGAGGGAGGAGATGATCTGAAACAGGGAGGTATAAATTAGGTGAGCAGGTGGGTGATTGGCTAGTGAGTTTTAAATTTATTTCTCTGTCTGCAGTGAGATTAGTTAAGAGCGATGCTGTTGAGATAATAAGCATTATATGAATTTTACAATAAGCTATATCATAATTAGATTAGATTCACTACTAGTTCCACTAACAGTGGTTAGCACTGCTGCATCACAGCACCAGGGGCCTGGATTCGATTCCAGCCTCGGGCGACTGTCTGTGTGGAGTTTGCATATTCTCCCCATGTCCTCCGGGTGCTCCTGTTTCCTCCCACAATCCAAAGATGTGCAGGTTAGGTGAATTGGCCATGCTCAGTTGCCAATAGTGTCAGGGATGTGTGGGTTAGGTGCATTAGTCAGGGGTAAATATAGAGTAATACGATAGGGAAATGGGTCTGGGTGGGTTACTCTTCGGAGGGTTCATGTGGACTTGTTGGGCCGAAGGGCCTGTTTCTGCACTGTCGGGGTTCTATTCTATCGTAATTATCATTGCATTCAAATGCATTCCTATTGCAAAAAAGGCCCTTTCCTCCTGTTCATTTGGTTGTTGGCCACTGGCATTATAACTCTGTCCTTTGTTAATGACCATTGTTCTGCTTGCATATAATTTGGGAAAGGATGGAGTATGTTGCAATTTCTCCTCTCTTATGACTATGTTAAATTATGTATTCTGATGAATGTAGTGATTCATAGAGGTATTTAGTTTATTTTGGGATGGAGGTCGCATTATTCTCAAGTTATCAACCCTGTTTTCAGAAGATCATTCATTGATCGCCCTGTTCTTGCCATCTCCAACTTGCTTTCATCTCCAAAACTCTTGAACTGTGATGTCATCTTCTGAACACCCAGAACAGTGTGAATCAGGTTTGCAACCAAGCTTCTGACCAATCAGAATATAAGTTGTCGGTGCCATTCTATCTGACAGTGACAAAGTTAAGCTATCTGCCATTGTTGTTGTTAGCCTGTTTGCAGGCCTGATACAGTTGTCTATGCCATTGTCCTTTCTAATGTTGCTAGACTTGTTGGAACTTCACTGTGCTGGATCCATGCTTATCTGTATGTTTTGAGTTCAGAATTCGAGATGGATTAGTATCCTTATAAAGTGCCTTGGTGAGATTATACTTGAAAATTTGTGTCCAGTTTTGGTCCCCCTGCCTAAGGGAAGATCTACTTGACATAAAATGCAGTGGAGGTTCACTAGCCTGAAAGTGACAATAGCCACACTTTTGTATGAAGAGAGGCTGTTTTGATGGAGCCTGTATTCATTTGAATTTAGAAGGATTGGAGGTATCTGATTTTAACACATAATATTCTAACAGGACAAGACATATTAAAGATGCATGGATGATGTTTTTACTGTATGGAGAGTCTAGAAGCAGAGGTCACAGTCTCGGGATATGGGGTAGACCATCTAGGACAGAGATGAGGAAGAATGTCGTTACTCAAAGATTACGGATACTGTGGTATATTATCTACCATAGAAGGCCGTGGAGGCCGAGTCACTGAATTTATTCAAGAAAGAGTTATTTTTTTTTAAATGAATATTAAAGACAAGAGGCATGGGGAGAAAGTAGGAATGTGAAATTATGATAGAGCATCAACGAAAATCATATTGAAGGCTGGAGCAGGCTAGAAGGGCCGAATGACCTACTCCTCCTAATTATGTTTCTTTCTCTAACTGGTCGTAGCCTGAGAATTGCCTGCACTGGCTTTCTTTCCTGATACTACACGACTAACAGGGTATTGTTTGTTGTCAATTATTGTTCCACTTTTTTCAAAATATTGACTCCAACTATTATCTTTTTGTGTATCTTTTGTACTGTAGGCAGAAGGAAGAGCAGATTTTTAAAAAAATTATTATGTAGCGAATATAATAGTCCTATTTCAGGAACGACAGCTCTGGAGATATTTTGTCATGCCATTTGTTATTTTTAAGGTGAAACGATGTCACGGTCCAATGGTAATTTGCACTGTGTCTCTGGATAATACTAAGCAGGTGTAGAGCATAAGGGTAGTGCCTTCACTGTGCCAGTTCCTATCCAGGACTGTGATTGTAAAAGGATTCGTGCTGTGAATGCACAGATGTCCTCTCTTATGAAAAGTCCAAGGGTACATTTCAGTTGTATAAATCTTGCCTTTTATACTATTAAATGCAAACTTTTTAAGTCTGTATAAAATGTGATTGAGAAGTTCACATTTATTTTCCTTTTGTAATACAGGTTATGTTTTCACTAACTGATTTTTCTTCACCTTCTCCCCCACGTTACTTGCTAAACAATGTGCCAAAATGTCATCATAAATTTGTCCACATTTTTCTCAGCAAAATGTTCATTTTGAGTTACTGACCTTGATTGGAAGTATTGATGATTAACTTTTGACACTGAAACCATCAAAATACATTGCAAATGTTCTGAAGGGGGCGGGTGAACAGCCAGCATTCGTGGTACATGTCACCAATTTGGGGGAAAAAAGCAGTGAGGTCCTTCAGCAGTAGTTTAGAGAGTTGGATAGTAGATTAGAGAGAGAACTATTAAAGTCTCCAGATTATTTGCAGTGCCACACAGTACTGAGTGTAGGAAGAAGAAGATAGACCAGATGAGCACGTGGCTAAAGGTGTAGTGTAGAATCATAAAATAGCTACATGACATTGACCCTCTGAAGAGCCAGGGCATTTCACCAGGTAGAAAAGACACGGAGCAGGATGAGGCACCTGGCGATCCAGAAAGCTAAGTTGTATCAGTATTAATGTAAAGAGCTTGATCGGCAAGGCTGATGAACTTAGAACATTGATCAGCACATGGGAACATGACATTGCTGAGGCATAGTTGAAGGAAGGGCAGGACTAGCAGCTCAACGTTGCAGGGCAAAGTTTCAAATGGAATGGGGGAAGTAAAAGAAGTGGAGGCATTTCATTGTGAAAAAAGAAAGCCATCGCTGCATTAATAAGAAAGGCTATCTTTGAAGGATCTTTAAATGAGGCCATCTGAGTAGAGCTTAGAACTGTAAAAAAAAATTAATTTTTTGTGATTATGCTACAAGCTTCTCAACAGTCAGAGAGCGATAGAGGAGCAGATCTATAAGTAAATCACAGAAAGGTACAAAAGAAACAGGGTTATAATTGTCAGGGATTTCAAGTTTCCTAACATTAACTGGGATCACCTTACTGTGAAAGGATCAGACAGGATGGAATTTGTAAAGTGCATCCAGGAGAGCTTTTTGTTTCAGTAAGTAGGTAGTCCTACTAGAGATGGGGAGTGGTGGACCTAAACCTAGAAATGAAGTTGGTCAATTGGTTGAAGTTTCAATGCATGAACATTTTGGGGATAGTGACCATTACTCTGTAAATTTTCAAGTCATTTATGAGAAGGGATGAGGACAGTGCAAAAAATAACTGTCTAAAGTGGGGGGAGTTTGATTCAGTCTCATTAGATAAGATCTGGTAAACATAGCAGGGGCAGCTACTGGCAGGTAAGCCTACATTTAGAAAGTGAGTTTTTTAAAAGTAGCATTGTGAGAACTCAGAACTAGTGTGTTCCTCTAAGAGTGAAGGACAAGGGCAGCAGGTCCGGGAACACTGTATTTCAAGAGTTCGGTAAAGGAAAAGAAGGAAACATTTGTCAGGTATAGTGCATTAAAATATTTGAGGCTCTTCAAACAGATTGTAGAAAGTTGCTTAAAAAGAAAATTAGGAGGGCAAAGGGCGCTAAGAAATATCTTTACAAAAAGCCCCAATGCTTTTTATAAGCATATTAAGAGTAGGAGGATTACTTGGAAAAGGATGGGACTTATTAGAGACTAATAACACGTGTAGTAGTATGCATGTGGATGTGGGTGAGGTCTTAAATGAATACTCCTCATGTATATTTACAGAGGAGAGAGACATTGTAGCCAGGGATTTCAGTTAGGATTGTAAGGTCGAGAACATCTTAAGATAGTAGATGTTTAACGGGCACACAGGTGCATAAATTTCCAGGGCCTGATGAGATGTATGCTTAAAAATGTGTTGGCCTTTCGGGCATAAGCCCTTCTTCAGATGAGATGTATCCCAGGCTGCTATGGGAGGCAGGGATGAGATTGTTGGGGCCCTCACTGGCCACAGGTCAAATGTCAGATGACTGGAGGATAGTAATGTGATTCCTTTATTCAATAAGGGCAGCAGGGATAGGCTAGGTAAATAGAGACCAGTTTGTTTAATGTCACAGAGAAATTATTGGAAACAGTTTCTGAAGGGCAGCATTAACTAATGCCTGGAAAGGCAGGAATTGATCAGGGATCATCAGCTCAGATTTGTTAAAGGGTGATCCTGTCTGACGAATTTGAGTTGCTTGAAAAAGTGACTAAATATATTGTAATTCCAAATAAATCTGTTGGACTATAACCTGGTGTTGTGTGATTTTTAACTTTTGTCCACCGTAGTCCAACACTGACATCTCCACATCATATATTGATGAAGGTAGTCTAGCTGATGTGGTTTACATGGACTTCAGTAAAGCCTTTTACAAGGTCCCATGTGGAAGGTTGATCCAAAAGAAAGGAGTTCCATGGGATCCAAGGCAATTTGGCAAACTGGATCCAAAATCAGCTTCCAAGTAGAAAGCAAAGAGTGATGGTAGAGCTACCATGAGGTTCACCATGAGGGGTCTTGGTCTTTGTATTTCCTTTTATGATTTGAATTTGAATAGGGAAGGTGTAATGAGCAAGTTGATATCATTAAAATAGATGGTGTTCTTGATACAGAGATCAGTGGTTTCAGATTGCAGTCTGATATTGACCGGCTGGAAAATAGGGAAGAACAATGACAGATGGAATTGAATCTCAGTAAATGCAAAGTGATGTATTTTGGGAGGTGTAATAAGGGAAGGACATAAACAATGAATAGGTCCCTCGGGAGTACTGATAAGCAAAGAGACCTCGGTGTACTAGTCCATAGATTCCTGAAGGTGTCAGCACAGGTAGATAGGGTGGTGAAGAAGCATGCAGGATACTGCCTTCATTAACTGGGGCATAGGTTAGAGACAAAAAAAACCTGCAAATGCTAGAATCCAAAATAGACAGATAGGGAGGCTGGAAGAATACAGCAAGCCAGGCAGTATTAGGAGGTGGTTTAGATTACTTACAGTGTGGAAACAGGCCCTTCAGCCCTACAAGTCCATACTGTCCCTCCGAAGAGCAACCCACCCAGACCCATTTCCCTACATTTATCCCTTCACCTAACACTACGGGCAATTTAGCATGGCCAGTTCACCTAACCTGCACATCTTTGGACTGTGGGAGGAAACTGGAGCACCTGGAAGAAATCCATGCAGACACGGGGAGAATGTGCAAACTCCATACAGACAGTAGACAGAGGCTAGAATTGAACCCCGGTCTCTGGCACTGTGAGGCTGCAATGCTAACCACTGAGTCATCGTGCCACTGGAAGCAGTATGGAGAAGTTGGCATTTCAGGTGTAACCCTTCCTCAAGCCTTGGGGTGTGATCCCCGACTCCCAACGCAATAAAGGCAAAGTCCCTCTTGTCCTCACCTACCACCCCGCCAGTCTTTGCAACATTCTTAAACAGTTCCGCCAACTCCAATTAAACGCCACCACCAAGAACATCTTCCGCTCCCTACCCCTCTCTGCTTTCCACAACGACTGTTCCCTTCGATAGTCCTTGGTTTGCGCCACTCTCCCCTCTGGCCCGTGCCCCCCCCCATTGAGTTCTCCAAATTCAAATAAGCTCACTCCCATCCCCCGACTCCCTTCCCAGCCCCTCCTCATCCCTTCCACTGCTCCCTGCCACCAACCGGATTCATTCCTCCCATTGACTAACCAGGTCGTACCCTCTACCTGTCTTCATCTATCTCCACTTCACCATCCTGCCCCCACCACCCCTTTACCTGCAGCTCTCCCCACACCAACCGCCAGTCTTGAAGAAGGGTTGCACCTGAAATTCAACTTCTCCACCTTCTGGTGCTGCCTGGCTTGTATGGCATATTGGAGCAAGGAATGGAAGTTACAACATTATAAAGCATGAGTTAATTATGAGTTAGAATCATTGAATCCTGACAGTGTGGAAGCAGGCCATTTGGCCAAGTCCACACACTCCCTCTGAAGAGCATTCCACCCGCCAATCCTATCCTCGTAACCGCACATTTTCCTGGCTAGTCCACCTAACCTACACATCCCTGGACATCATGCCCAATCTAACTAACTTGCACATCTTTGTTCCCATGTCTGCATGGATTTCTTCCAGGTGCTCCAGTTTCCTCCCATGGTTCAATGTGCAAACTCTACACAGACAGTCTCTTGAGGGTGGAATTGAACCAGGGTCCTTGGTGTTGTGAGGCAGCATTGTAACCACTGAGCCATCGTGATGGAATGCAGGTTGCCAAATGGTCACCACACTTTTGGAAGGATATAATTGCACTGGAGAGACTGAGTGGGTTGGGTTTAGTTTCTTTGGAGCAGAGAAATCTGAGGGGTAGTGCAGTCTGATTGAGGTATACAAAATTATGAAAGGTATAGATAGAGCAGATTATGATAGTCCCTTCCTCATGGCAAGTGTGTCTAAGACCAGAGGACATAAGTTTAAGGTGAGCAGCAAGTGATGTAGAGGCGATCTGAGAAAGAACTTTTTCACCCAGAGGGTGGTAGAAATACAAAATGTGCTGCCTGAGAGCAGATGGAGTCAGATACTCTGGCAACATTTAAGAAACACCTGGATGATTATTGAAATGCTAGGGCATAGTTGGCTATGAACCAAGTGCAGATAAGTGGGATTCATCTGATTTGGGGTTTGTTAGTTGGCATAAACATGGTGGGTTGAAGGGCCTGTTTCTAAGCTGTATGATTCTATGACAATATTGACATTATTTTTGTTTTTGTGTTCTGAGCATCACTGACATGGCGTTCATTGTCCATTCGTAATTGCTGTTGAGGAAGTGATAGTGAGCCAGCTTCCTGGACTGCTGCAAATCCATAAGGAGTAGATACTCCCACAGTGCTTTTATGGTTGGGTATTTGTACACCGTATGACTTGAATTCTTAGACTGTACGTGTTTTTTGGCATCCTGATGTCGTACTGCCTAAAAGCAAATTCTTTATAATAAATAATTAAAATGCTCCTAACATTTCTGTAGGTCTGGTAGATTCCTTAAAGATAGGTTAACATTGCAAAAAGCTCCAAGCAGTGCAAGTAGCATACAGTTGTCAAGTTATTCAGTTACAAGGATAATAGGTTGTACAAAACAAGTGTTTAAATTTGCCATTGAAGACTTCTATTACATGTGATCACAAGATAAATGCAGACTATGATAATTATTTGGATTAAAATGTCTGCATACTATATGTGAACATGCTAAAATAAATATATTGCTTTTTGTCTTGAGGCATGTAATGATTTGGACTTGTAATTTAGCCATTGGGTAAGAGGCTCTATCTTGCATTGTGTTAGTTCTAAAAACACATTACTAGGTAGTGTTCTTTAACTGTAATATTTTTGAATTTGGGATGATTTTTCACTAACTTAAAATTCTTCTTGATTGGATGCTACCTTACTGGATATATGTATTTTGGTATGTATTAGATTCTTGGAATTCTCAACAAGTGAATATGAATTTTATTTTAAAATATCAGGGAAGAGTGCCACCAGTGAGCTGACTAAATATTAGGTGAATTACATTGTTGGGATTTAGGTTTTAAACAAGCAGAAAGGAAATGCAGCATTTGCTGATTAACTCAAGAACATAAAGAAAACCTACATTACATGTCAGGCTGGGTTAAAGTTTAGATTGCTGGTGATTTTCTAAGGCATTGATGGTGAGTATCTCAGTGATGATGGTACTGTTGAAGGGTTGAGGAAGGTACCTGAACTTTTCCTTGCTAGATATGGCATTAAATTTTCGTGGATTTGAGTAACAACAGGAGCAACACCAGGTGTACCTAAAAATGAAGTCTCACCCTGGTGAAGCCACAAAACAGGATTACTTACATGCCAAGCAACATTAGCAGCAGACTTTAGCAATTCTCAGCCAAATAATCATATCTAAACTTTACAATGTTGTCTTATCCAGTTATAAATAATGGTGGAGTATGAAATAACAGTCATTGAAGGAAGAGGCTTCACAAAACCCCTTTGTCAATGATGGGGGAGCCCAGCAATTCAAAGCAAAAGATAAGGTTGAAGCATTTGCATCATTCTTCAACCAGAAGTATTGAGTGGGCGATCTATCTTTCCCGCCTTTGGAGGTCCTCAGCAATACAAATGGCAGTCTTCTGCCAGTTCATTTCATTCCATAATAATATCAAGAAATGGCTGGAAGTACTGAATATTACAAAAACCATAGGCCCTGACAACATTTCAGCAATAGCTCTGGAGACATGAACTCTAGAAACTTGCTGCATCGTAGCCAAGCAGTTCCAGTGCAGCTACAACACTGGCATTTACCCAACAAAGTGGGAAATTGCCCAGGTAAGAGGTATAAAATCATGAGGGGCATGGATAGGATAAATAGATGAAGTCTCTTCCTTAGGGTGGGGAGTCCAGAACTAGAGGGCATAGGTTTAGTGTGAGAGGTGAAAGATATAAAAGAGACCTAAAGGTCAACTTTTTCACACAGAGGATGATGCATGTATGGATTGAACTTCCAGAGGAAATGGTGGAGACTAGTACAATTGCAACATTTAAAAGGCATCTGGATGGAAAAAACTAATAGGAAGTGTTTGAAGAGATATGGGCCGAATGCTGGCAGGTGGGACTAGATTGGATTGGGATATCTGGTTGGTATGGATGAGTTGGACAGAAGGGTCTGTTTCCATGCTATACATGTCTCTGACTCTAAGTCTTGTTTAGAAAAAAAACACAAATCTGACCCAGCAAATTAACGCCTCATCAATCTGATCTCCGTAATCAATAATGTTCACAAGATGTCATCAGCCATGCTATCAGACAGTACCTGTGAACCAAAAACCTGCTCAGTGACTCTCCATTTGGGTCACTGGTTCCTGACCTCCTTACAACCTTATTCAAATTTGGACAAAATAGCTGAATTCCAGAGGTGAGGTGAGTGTAACGGCTGTGGACATCATGGACACATTTGACTGAATTTAGCATCAAAAAACCCTGGCAAATTTACAGTCAATATAAATAGGATGAATAACTTGCCGCTTGCTGGAGTCATACCGAGCACAAAGGAAGATGGTTGTATTTATTGGAGATGAATCATCTCAATACCAGGATGTTTCTGTAAGAAGTCCTTAGGGTAAGTGTCCTATACGCAGCCATCTTTACCTGCTTCATCAATGATCTTTCCTCCATAAAGTCAAAAATGGGGATGTTTGCTGATGATTGCAGAATATAGAGTGTAATTCACAACTCCTTTGGTACTGAAGCAGTCTGTTAAAATGCATCAGGTCCTGATTGATAGTCAAGTATGGGCTGACAAGTGGCAAATAACCTTTGTGCACATAAGTATCAGACAATGACCATTTCCAATAAAAGAGAATCATTCACTGGCATCACCATTGCTGAATTCCCCCACCAATTTTAAGACACACACCATCCTGACATGGAAATACTTTGCTCTTCCTTCACTGTCGCTGGGTCAGAATCCTGGAATTCCATTTCTATTAGCACTGTGAATTTACCTGAACCAAATGAACAACAGAGATTTAGAAGGTAGCTTGTCATCACTTTGTCAAGCACAACTAAGGATGGGCAAACTTCTGGCCCAATCGGTGACACCCCCAAACCAGAAATGAACTTTAAACAAATCGCTGCGTGATTTCTGAACAGCTGTGAGTGGAGTTGAAAGTTGTAGGATTGTATGTGAATGGTCTTGAAATTCAGCAGAACATTGATTTCCTGCCTCATGAAGTCTCATGGGCAAGGAATTGTCATGTTGATTATCTCTTACCACCCTCTCTATACTCATGAGTTAGTACTAAGTGAATGCCACTTAGGAGAAGAGTAGAATTAACTCTGGATAGGGACTTCAGTATTCATCGTGAAAAGTTGTTCGGTCATATCACTGCTGGAAGAGTTGTTAATAATACATCTGCTAATGGAGCTTATGGCAGTCGGTGATAGAATCAACAAGGAAGGAAGAGCTTTACTTTAATGCTGTCACCAATCTACCAGTCACAGATAGATCTGCCCATAACAGAATTGGTAATTATGTCTTTGCACAGAGGATGCATTAATTGTTCCCTCTGACACTACTACCATACTAAATACAGTAGATTCAGAATAGATCTTGTTTTGAAAGTGTTAGCATCGGTGAAACACTGTGAGCTGTCAACCACTGTAAAATTACGTCCCATTACATGACCTGGGAAGTACCTCTCTTTATCATTGCTGTCAAGCCAGAGGATCAATTCTAGTTCAATGAAAACATTCCATGCACCAGGCATATGTAAAACGAGGGTTAACATGGTGAAACTACAGCACAGCTGTATCATTGCTAAACAGCAAAATCAGCAGGGACAAAAAGAATGAAGTAGTCTCATGAGAAATGTATCAGTTCTAAACTCTGCAGTTCTAATGCATCCTGTTAAGATTGGTTATGTACAGTTTAAGAAATCCATCTAAATCCCATCTTCCTTGCTGTGGGAAGCCCAACACAACAGTGCAAAAGAACGTTTGAAGCGTTTGCAACCACCTTGAGCCAGAAGTGCAGAATTGATGATTCATCTTGGCCTGCAACTGAGGACCCCAAAGTTATAGATGTCAGTCTTCAGCAATTTTATTCACTCTGTGATATCAAGAAATGGCTCAGGTACAGAAAAGCTGTGGACTCTGACAACATCCTGACAATGGTATTAAATACTTGTGTACCAGAATAAGTCTCCAGTGGAGAATATAATACTGATATCTATCTGGCAATGTGAAAAATTTCCCAGATATGTACATACTGTCCATAAAAAGCAGGAAAAAAACATCCATTGCAGCCATCTACTGCCCCATTAGTTTACTCCCAATCATCAAACTGATTGAAGATGTTGTCAACAGTGATATAAAATGGAACTTACACAGCAATAACCTGCTCACTGATGCTCAGTATGGGTTCTACTGGGACTGCTCAGCTACCACCTCATTAAAGCCTTAGTCGAATCATCATCATGGCAGCGGAATCCCAGAGCTGAGATTTGAGTGACTGTCTTGTAGCTGTGTGCTGCAGAAACGAATGCTACATGCTTCAGTTCAAACTCCTGTTATGTAATGCAATAGATTTCACTGAAATAAAATGTAGAAAGGCTAGTCAATATATTCCTCTTTGTCCTCAATGCTTGGAAAATTTATTGGATGACATCCGGATACACTCAAACAGCTTTTCTCATGACTTGTAATTGCAAGTTACTGCACAGTGATTATCAGGCCATTAAAATATTATACAGATAAAAATAATTATTTCTTCCAAGACAAAAACCCTTTCAATTTTTAGAAATAAAATTTTTGACATGCTACATAAATTTAAATACCAAAGATCTTTCTGTGTAATTAGTTCCTGTAATTTCTTTGTTCTAGTAAATTATCATAATTTTCAGAAAATGTCATTTAAGATGCTAGTCATTGAATTCATGAAATTAAAAAAAAATCAAAAATGACTTTCAGTTTCATAATCCACATCATTGAGCTGGTTTTATTGTAGAATTGCAATTTTCCATTGAGTACTAAGGCTACAAGAAATTCAATGCAATAGCTGCCATTGAAATAAATGTTTATCAGAATAGCCTGTAATAGAATATGTATAAGGTAGATATACTGTGAAATCTCAAAAATATTTTCATATTGCAGTGCATTCGTTCCTTTGAATGTTCCAGTGAACCAGAACTCCACAGAATGGGAAAAAGTGAAACTTTTATTTGAGGAACTGGGAAGCAGCCGTAAGTATAACAATGATTTTATATTGCTACATAAAAGGAATTATTTGCAAGAAATCAGAGGAGATGGGGAGGTTATCATTGGTATATTGTTAGAATTTCACTAACCATAAGCATAACCACAACCATTAACATATGAGCCACCGTGGGCGGCACGGTGGCACAGTGGTTAGCAATTCCCGACTCAGGCGACTGACTGTGTGGAGTTTGCACGTTCTCCCTGTGTCTGCGTGGGTTTCCTCCGGGTGCTCCGGTTTCCTTCCACAGTCCAAAGATGTGCGGGTCAGGTGAATTGGCCATGCTAAATTGCCCGTAGTGTTAGGTAAGGGGTAAACGTAAGGGTATGGGTGGGTTTCGCTTCGGCGGGTTGGTGTGGACTTGTTGGGACGAAGGGCCTGTTTCCACACTAAGTAATCTACTCTAATCTAAAAATGAGGAACGGCTGAGGATCCTAGGCGAAGAGACTAGGACCCGTGGGCACAGCCTTAGAATTAGAGGGGTAAATTCACAACAGAAATGCAGAGACATTTCTTCAGCCAGAGAGTGGTGGGCCTGTGGAATTCATTGCCGCAGAGTGCAGTGGAGGCTGGGATGCTAAATGGCTTCAAGGCCGAGATTGATAAATTCTTGATGTCACAAGGAATTAAGGGCTATGTGGAGAATGCTGGTAAGTGGAGTTGAAATGCCCATCAGCCATGATTAAATGGCGGAGTGGACTTGATGGGCTGAATGACCTTACTTCCACTCCTGTGTCTTATGGTCTTAAGTCTTAAATACATCTAGATAACAGGGTCACAGTATTACATCAATCACTAATTTGCCTTAAAAATACCTAACCCGAAGGATCTGTAATCAATTTGTGAAATTTAGTATACTCCTATGTTGTGCTCATTGATGAACTGAAGATCTGACGTCTGGTGTGGAATATATATACTTTTTGTAGCTTCTCACAGTGAAACTGACGCAAAATGGAATGGAAAGGATTTATCCTTTGAAGCCATCACTGAATTTCACCCTTAGTGTGCATGCAAGTTGAAAGTTGATTTGCCAGTATTTCCTATGAGTCAACTTAACTGATACGAAGATTATTTTTCTTCCTTTGCCAGTGATTGCCATGATCACTTTTGGAATAAAGTTATCAGTTAGCCAATGCTACTAATCAGTAATGGTGTTAACCTGCAGAGTAGTTTGTCTCATTATACCGAATTTACTTCAGTGGATCAACATCCAACTTAATGAATATGCTCCTCCAAATTTTGTTGAGAAACTATTTTAATCTTAGAAATACTGTTGAGTCATATTTTGGTATCAAAGGCAGTATTTTTGGTAAAACATAATTTCACAGGCTTATTTATATGACTGGTTATAACCATACACTGACTTTGACAAAACTTTTATTTCTGTTAGTATGTAACTAGGATTTGCTGATAAAGATTAATAGAAAGATACCAAAGAAAATAACTTGCAACAAATGAAGTTGTTTTGCAAATGACGGTGCGGAAGTAGCAAACTTAAGGGCAAATAGAAGGGTGCAATATATGTTTAACAACTGTACTGAGGGCATTCCTATTGTCAAGATCACTAGCACAGGGATTTGACCCACTCCATACACTGATATCAAGTCTAAATGGAGTCCTGTAATACTTTTCAAAGAAGAACAGGACTGTTATTGTCTTGTAGGAGAAAGTGAGGTCTGCAGATGCTGGAAATCAGAGCTGAAAATGTGTTGCTGGAAAAGTGCAGCAGGTCAGGCAGCATCCAAGGAACAGGAAATTCGACGTTTTGGGCATAAGCCCTTCATCAGGAATGAGGAAAGTATGTCCAGCAGGCTAAGATAAAAGGTAGGGAGGAGGGACTTGGGGGAGGGGCGATGGAGATGTGATAGGTGGAAGGAAACGTTTCTCTGAAACGTTCCGCAAGTAGGCGGCCTGTCTCCCCAATATAGAGGAGGCCACATCGGGTGCAGCAGATGCAATGAATGATGCGTGTGGAGGTGCAGGTGAATTTGTGGCGGATATGGAAGGATCCCTTGGGGCCTTGGAGAGAAGTAAGGGAGGAGGTGTGGGCGCAAGTTTTGCATTTCTTGCGGTTGCAGGGGAAGGTGCCGGGAGTGGAGGTTGGGTTGGAGGGGTTTGTGAGAGTGTTGTCCTGAGCTGGGTTAGGGCTGATTGCAGGGAATGTAAGTAGCGACGCATGGCTGCAAGGGTGGAGCGGAGCATCCAGAGGGAGGTCTGTTGCTGGAGGCTTCGGATCTGTTGTAGGTACAGGTTGTCCTGGTTGGGTCCAAATTTTGTTGGTCGGAACGTAGTCCGGAGTCCGGTTTGAGAGAGTGTTGTCCTCTGGTTAGAGGAGGAGCGCCTCATCTTCCGCCTGGGAACCCTCCAACCACAAGGGATGAACTCAGATTTCTCCAGTTTCCTCATTTCCCCTCCCCCCACCTTGTCTCAGTCGAATCCCTCGAACTTAGCACCGCCTTCCTAACCTGCAATCTTCTTCCTGATCTCTCCGCCCCCACCCCACTCCGGCCTATCACCCTCACCTTGACCTCCTTCCACCTATCACATCTCCATCGCCCCTCCCCCAAGTCCCTCCTCCCTACCTTTTATCTTAGCCTGCTGGACACACTTTCCTCATTCCTGATGAAGGACTTATGCCCGAAATGTCGAATTTCCTGTTCCTTGGATGCTGCCTGACCTGCTGCGCTTTTCCAGCAACACATTTTCAGTTGTTATTTTCTTGTCCCAGCAATCAATATCTCAGTTAATGTTATTTAGTCGTTTGTCTCACTGCAGTTCTATAGATTTGCTGCACGAATTGGCTGGTGTTTACTCCTGTCACAGAAGTATGACACTTGCAAAGAACTTCATTGGTTCAGTCATGTGGGACATAAGGCTATGAAAGCACTTTTCAAATTCAAGTTATTTTCTGAATGACTGAATGCATAAGCAGCAGTAAAAGAAGCTCAAGAGTTTTGATCCATTCTTTAAGGGCTTGGAGTGTGGGCAAGATGGTTAAACCCTTCACTGTCATTGAAACAGGAGAGAACAGAAGATTACATTGGTCAGATTCTGAGATTAGAAAAAAACAACAGATTTATGTATTAAGCTTGGGAATGGGTGGAATTGTTTCTGTAAGATAGAGAGAAACCATGAATATCTAAAACCCACTCAGTGTCATGCCACATGGGAAACAGACCCTTTGGTCCAACTCGTCCATGCCGACCAAGTCTCATAAACTGAACTATCCCTTTCAACCTTTCCTATCCATGTATCTGTCCAAATGCCTCTTAAATGTTGTAATTGTACCTGCCTCAACTACTTCCATACACACACCACCCTGTGTATAGGAAGTTGCCCCTCAGGTCCCTTTTAAAGCTTTGCCCTCTCGCCTTAAACCTGTGTCTTATAGTTTTGGACTCCCTTACCCGGGGGACAAACCCTTTGCCATTCACCTTGTTCTATGTCTGTCATGATTTTATAAACTCCAATTAAGCCACCCCGAGCCTCCTACGGTCTAGGGAAGAAAGTCTCAGCCAATCCAGCCTCTCCTTATAACTCAAACCTTCAAGTCTCTATAACATTCTTGTAAATCGTTTTGCACACTTTCCAGTGTAATAACATCGTTCCTGTAGCAGGGCAACCAGCTTTGTATGTAGTACCCCAAATGTGGCCTTACCAATGTCTTGTACAGCTGTAACATTATGTGAGATTTGAATTTGGTATATTGGGAATAAGAAACCATTAAAGGTTTAAGAGGATAGGAGTAATGGGCTTGCAAGACAGTAAAGAACTGGATATAAGCAGTGATATTTTGAGTGAGCTGTTGTTGCAATCCAGAAATCCATTTGTAAAGTGGTAGAACTAAAGTCGACTTTTACAAATTTTTCTCATGAGTAGTAATTTATGGAGTTGTATACTAGAAACATACATCTGTTGTCTGTTTATGAGGATACAGATAAAGCTTCAGCTAATGTACACCACTTCAATACTACTTCAATATCAAATCGTGATCAAACGTTAAATAAAGTAAGTTCTCATTTGATTTTTCAGTTTTATTTTGAAATGGTGACCATTCAAAATAATGTAGGATTTTTAAAGCAAAGCTGTAGACTTGCATTGCTAACTGAAAATAAATATTCAGATGCTATTACCTTTAAAATTTGCTCAGAATGCATGAATCATAAATCTAGTCAAATTAACACTTCTAATGCAGTCCATTGACTGGTACATATGTAAGACGGTAGTGACAATGATGCCAAACGCTCTCTGTTTCATGTTTTCATGTGTTTTGAGTGGAGGCACATGTGAAAATGAAAACATCCCTCTCCTGAGGATCAAAAATAGCAAAATTCTTCAGTTCTGAAAATCTGATTCTCACAAGTATGAGTCTTTATTAAACCTCACAACTTTCTAGTCAAAAGTATGAGTTACAGAGTGCCTATTACTGCGATCATAGCGAAATTAACTTTAGACAGGACTGCAGCTCTTGCAGAATGAGACTTGAACACATTGACATTGGCTCCAGCTTGAACCATGATGAGATTTATCCATTTAGCTGTAATGACTGTGGTCACCAATTTTTGTAGATTTCTAAAACTCGCAAAATGCTATTTCTCACTGTTTTTGAAAGTGTGCTGTCCTAAATCAAATATTCTAACAGATATATACACATCCTGATATGTGCATTCTCAACATAAGTTTATAACCTGTTTCTCTTAATTTGCTTTGCCTCAAAAAATATTGTTTGTATCTAATAGATATACAATTTGTTGACATTGTGCAGACATACGTGTTCTCATTGACACTTCTTAAAGGCTAAGTAATGAAACACGCAAAGTATTCATAGGTAGTCTAGCACGGGCTTTACATTACACATAGTGTTATCACTTGACTCTGAAGATTTCTGGTTATACGGATCTCTGTTAAAAGGAGCAACTAGGCTTATGAACCCAAAATGTGCCTATCTGACAATGCAACAAAAGACAAAGTGAAGGGCTTTTGCCCGAAACGTCGATTTCGCTGCACTTTGGATGCTGCCTGAACTGCTGTGCTCTTCCAGCACCACTGATCCAGAATCTGGTTTCCAGCATCTGCAGTCATTGTTTTTACCTCAACAAAAGACAAAGCTGACTTTGTTGTGTTCGTGGCAAGGTAACAAAGTCCGTGCAAAGAGATTTGCAATACAGACTCTACATGTTTTCTTGTTGGATTAATTTATTGTCTACTACACAAATCCATCCTCGGCTTGATGAAAATTGATTTCAATTTTTCTGTAGCAGGCAAAATATGAAAAAGCACTTATTGCCATGGTGGTAGAGTTTGGTAGCGAAGAAACAATTTTCTACCTGTGCACTTAAATGTGATACACTCCCAGAAGGATATAGAGGCTTTAGAGAGGCTACAGAAAAGGATTCCTGAAGAAGGGCTCATGCCCGAAACGTCGATTCTCCTGCTCCTTGGATGCTGCCTGACCTGTCACGCTTTTCCAGCAACACATTTTCAGCTCTGATCTCCAGCATCTGCAGTCCTCACTTTCTCCTACAGAAAAGGATTAACAGGATGTTGCCTGGTTTAGAGGATATTGGCTACGAGGAGAAATTAGACCAACTTGGTTTGATCTTACTTGAATGCCGGAGGATGGGGGGCAATTGTTAGAAATTTACAAAATTACGAGAGGCATAGATAGAATGGATAGTCAAGAGTCTTTTTCCCAAGGTAGAAATGTCAATTACTAGGGGTAAGTTTCAGATAAAAGGGCAAAAGTTAAAGGAGATATGAGAGGCAAGGTTTTTACACAGAGAGTGGGAAGTGCCTAGAATGTGCTGCCAGAGGAAGTAATTGAAGCAGACTCAAAGGCAACATTTAAGACACAACATGACAGATGCATGAATAGGCAAGGAATAGAAGGATATGGACAGCATGGAGACAACAGTTATTTAGTTAAGAAAGGTGTTAAATGTTGGCGCAGGTTGAGTGGGCCTGTGCCATTGCTGTACTGTTTTTTGTTCTTTGCCTTTTATAAAAGGTGAGAATCTGATTTCCCATACAAATGACATAACTGTTGGAAAGCTTTTGTACAAGTTATTCATTGAATTTCTTTCATTTAAATTTATTATTTTTTTTATTTCACATATTTTTCTAATCAATCTGATGAGAGATGTTATTGCACCCCACTTTAGCAGGTGAGACTTAAACCCGGACCTCTTAGTCGAGGGGTGTCGCAAGAGGGCCAAAGGTGGCACTGCACACCCTTGGTACCCGTGGGACTTGAACTGGCTTAGAGGCAGGGACACTACCATGTGCCACATGAAGGCACTCAATTTCCTTAATTGTAATTAACTTATTTTTCTAATCAACCTGTCCAGAGATGTTACGCACCTTTGGAGCAGGTGGGACTTGAACCTCTTGGTCTAATTGTAGGGACACTACTACTGCACCGCAAGAGGGCCCTTCAATGTCTTTGATTTATCATCAGCAACTTGATTTAAGACACCTGCCAAACTTCTTTCAGTTGCACACAAGTCTTTAGATAGGCATCATTTCCAGCAAATTGGCTGGTTCATTGCATGCCTGTGATTATTTTCCCTTCCAATACTGATTGTATATGCCATTGCAGTAATGTTTTGAAGTTGCATGGCAAAATGTATTTGACCAGTTGTTGTAGAAAGATTTATAAAGTAACTGAAGCATCAGTAATTTTCAGTAATTAATTTCAGTTCTTTCTGCTTATGCTTTCTCCAGTGTGTATGGCACCCCATCCAATGCTGGAAGCAACATTTTTATGCACTCATCATCACTATTATGAACTGCAGTTTGTTATTGTCAGACTTGATAAGTTAGCCCAAGTTAGATCATTGTGAGCTGGAGGGAAAAGAATAATTCTTATCAAAATGCCTTTTTTTTTCAAAGCCTAAATTTTTGATTCTTTATCAGTCTCTTGTAATGCAGTGGTATTGTATATTAAGAAGGCAGGTATTAATTTACCAGTGACAGATACAACAGATTCTATTGTTAATGAATTTAAGGATAACAAGCCTTTGTGAGCAAAGCACATTTCCTGAGATTTTGCTTCAATGAGACTGATTTGCGTTATGGAGAAATGCAGTATAAATCATAACAAAATACTAGAAAAAAAATCTTCGGGCAAAGAGGACTAGGCAAGCAGTATAAGAATCCCCTTTGGCCATTCCTCTGAAAAACAGATGCACCGCTTTGGATGTTGTAGAGAGGAATTGCCTCTTGGGGAAAACAGCAACAGCCAAATTCCTGGCACCATGGTTGGCTCTGCTGCACAGGGAATGAACAAAAAGTCTGGAAATGCAATAGTCGTAAGGGATTCAATTGTAAGGGGAATAGATAGGGATGTTTCAGTGGCTGAAAATGAGACTGAAGGATGGTATGTTGTCTCCCTGATGGTAGGGTCAAGGGTTCCACAGAGTGGCTGCAGGACATTTGAAGGGGGATGATGAATAGCCAGTTGTTGTGGTACACATTGGTTCCAATAACATACGTAGAAAAATGGATGAGGTCCTAAAAGCAGAATATTGGGAGTTAGGAACTAGCTGAAAGGTTGGACTCAAAGGTGGTGATCGCAGAATTATTACCAGTGCCGCATGCTAGTCAGTCGAAATAGCAGGATCCGTCAGATGAATATGTGATTAAAGAGGAGGAGAGTTTCAGATTACTGGGGCACTGGGACTGGTTCTGGGAGAGGTGTAAACAGTACAGTCCAGACACGTTTCACTTGGGCAAGGCTGAGACTGATGCCCAAGGTGGGGGGGGGAGTCTTTGTTATAGTGTTGGGGAGGGTTTGAACTAAATTGAGGGAGGATTTGGAACCTATGCAAGGAGTCTGAGGAAGGGGAATTGAGAAGAAGAACAAAAGACAAAGGAGAATAAGAAAAGTGATAAACAGCGGAATCAAAGGCCAGAATCAAGGAAGACCACAGTAAAAAATGTAGGAATGATACAAATAGCACTAAAAAGACAAACCTTGAAGCTTTGTGCTTGAATGCACAGAACATTTGAAATAGGATGAATGAATTGATCATGCAAATAGCTGTAAGCGGTATGATTTGTTTGGGATCATAGCCACATAACTACAGGGCGACCAGGGAGGGGAACTGAACATCCAGAAAGTATTTGGTAGGACAGACAAAAAGAAAACAGCGATGGAGTTTCAATTCTGGTTAATGTGGTTAGAAACATGATATTGAGGATAGATATTAGCTCAGGTAATATAGAATATGTGTGGATAGAATTGAGAAAAGCATTACAGATAGTATATCGAACACCAAATTGTAGTGGTGATGTTGGGAATGGCATTAAACAGGAAATCAGAGATGCAAGTAACAAAGAAACGTTCATAATTATGTATGACTTTAATCTGCATGTAGGTTGAGCACGTCAAATTAGTCACAATACCATAGAGGAAGAATTCCTGGAGTGTACACAGGATGGTTTATTGAACCAATACTTTGAGGAATCAGCGAGAGAACAGGCCATCTTAGATTGGATGTTATGTGGTGAGAAAGGAATTATTAGTAATGTAGTGTGAGAGACCCCTTGGAGAAAAAATGACTATAATAAGGTAGAATTCTTCATTAAGATGGAATGTGATGTTATTGATTCTGAGACTAGGATCCTGAATTTTAATAAGGGGCACTACAAAGTTGTGAATTGATTATGATGGATTGGGAAATCTTACTGAAAGGAATTACAGTGAATAGGCAATGGCATACATTCAAAGAGCAAATGGGTGCACTACAAAAGTTTTTATTCTTGTCTGAAGCAAAACTGCAAAGAGAACAATGGCCAAGCCATGACTTATGAGGGACGTTAGAGATAGTATTCGGTGCAAAAAGAGGCATGAAAATTGGCAAGAAAAAATAATGGATTTATGGATTGGGAATAGTTGAGAAGTCAGCACAGGAGGACCAAGGGGTTGATTAAGAATGGGAAAACAGAGTATGAGAGTAAGTTTGCAGGAAATGTCAGAATGTACTGTAAAGATTTCTATAGGGGGACTTTATAGTGGAAACCAAAGAAATGCCTGATGAATGAAATTCATACTTTGCTTTTGTCTTCACAAAGGAGGGCATATAAAATGTAGCAGAAATGGGGAATATCGGATTTAATGAGAGAGAGGAACTGAAGGCAAATCTGTATTGGTACAGAAGTGGTGTTGGGGAAATTGATGGGATTGAAGGATTGATAAAGCCCCAAGGCCTGATGGTCTACATCCCAGAGTTCCTTAGGAAGTGGCCCTAGAAATTGTGGATGCAATGATGCTCATCTTCCACAATTCATTAGACTTTGGAACTTTGGATTAGAAGGTATCTAATGTAACCCCACTATTTGGAAAACAGGAAATTGTGGACCAGTGCTCTTGCTATAGAGGGAGGGCAGTGAAGGTTTACCAAATTTATTCTTGGGATGGTAGGACTGACATATGAGGAGAGATTTAGTTGGTTAGGATTGTATTCACTAGAGTTTGGGAGAATGAGGAGGGATCTCAAAGACACCTATAAATTTTAAAGGGACTAGTCAGTTTAAATGTTGGAAAGATGTTCCTTATGATGGGGGAGTTTGAAATAAGGGGACATAGTTTAAGGTCAAGCATCAAAACCTATACAACTGAGATGAGAAGTTTCTTCACCCAGAGAGTGATGAACCTGTGGAATTGATTTCCACAGAAAGCGTTTGAGGTCAAAAGATTGTGCTTTCAAGAAGGAGGTAGATATAGTTCTTGTGGCTAAAGGGATCAAAGGCTATGGGGGAGGATGGGATTATGATATTGAAGTAAATGATTATCCATGATCATAATGAATGTCAAAACAGTTTCAAGGAATCAATTGGCCTACTTCTGCTCCTTGTTTCTAAGCTGAAACTAAGATTGGACAGTACTTGCTCTGACTGTAACCATTGCTCTCTGCTTCATTTTGACAACCATTAACGTATCATCTACATTTACCACACAACTTTATGAAAACACATGATCCTGAGATCAGCTCATTTGGTAATGCTGTAAAGTGCCATGATGCCGTTTCCATCTCGATTTTATTTATTTTCCATGTTGACTTCCAATTTCCTTGGTATAGTATACATCTCTGAGGCCATAAAGCAGACCTTATTGAGGAATTGTACAATAGTATCTAACCTGCCAATTCTAAATTTTGTAGGTTTGTTCAGATTTGATCTAGAATCTTAAGATTTGTTGCCTATTTCTTGCTGTGTAAAATAACTTGAGACAAAGTCTCCATGTGTTAACATAGTTTTTTCAATCACACCTATATCAAAGACTATAAATTTCCTCATTCCTAGCTTTAATTTCTTTGCTGTTCAAAGCAGTTTAAAATCTTACTTCACTGGATCAATACATTCAAATTCTGACTCATATCAAGAAATAATGTTTGATTGGATGCTGTAGTTTCCCAAACGTGTTTATTGTTGATTAAGCAACCTCTAGTATTTCAGTTATGACATGAAATAAGACAATACACTTTCATTTATTTGAGATATATTAGTGTAGGATAATTCAGTCTCAGCTCGTGTCTTTCTGACAGTTGACAAATGGCAAGTGTTTGCCATGTTTAAACCTTTGGGCGATTCTTTCCCTGTCCAGGCTTGTTCTGCAGATATTGTGAGGGGTTGAAGTAGCACTTGATTCTAAAATAGGGCTGAGCTATTTTTCCCTGTGCATGGTATCTATGCAGCATCCTGGTGCTTCTGACGAAGAAAGGCCTGCTTTACATTGTCTGCTGAGATATTACAATATGTATTGCACTGTAGTTTAAACTAGGTGCAGTTTCTTAGTGCCCTTTTGGCTTTTGTTCCTTGTTCATTACCTTCATGTTCTTATAGAAATCAGTTTTGACCTGCTACTTTACACAACAGCATAAGTTTTAAGGAATTAAATTATTAAGTTATCAGTAATGGCAGGACAGATGGATGTGTCAAGTCAGCGGTATCTGTGAACTCCTGGTTACCATTGTGGTTCAGAACAGCAAGTGTTTGAATGTGCAACTTTGGCTCAGAGTTATTGAACTGGATGCTGAATTATTCACATTGTGTTGCACCAGGGAGGAGGAAAGTTACCTAGATTTTTGGACAAAGGAGCAATAATTCTTCTTGGAGTAAGAACTTCTGATTTGTGATCTTTCTGATTTTCATTGGTCAGAGAGAAGTGGGTTTAAATGTGATTGAGGAAAGTAAAGGGACCAGAGGACACGAATGTCAGGCTGTGCAGTTGTCCAATTGATTTTCAGTACTCTGAGCATGTGTGAATGAGAGCAAGGGCTATAGGGTGGATGAACAAACAGACCATGACATGGTAGTAAGTGTAACTATTCAAGTTGGAGAGCAACAAGGAATGTAATAGTAGTAATAGATGGTATATTAAATGGCTTGGCATTATTCTCTTCAGCAAAGTGTAGAAGTCCAGATGCTGTGCGACTGCCCAGTGCCAGAGTTCGTGACACCTGCTGAGAGCTGGAAAGGAACTTGAAATGGGAGGGGAAGCAAACAGTGGTTGTGATCCATGGAAGAGGAACCAAAGACATGGTTAGAATTGGGAAGAGATTCTACATGAGGAGCTAGTCACTAAGTTTAAAGGCAGTACCTCAAAAGTTATAATCTCCAGATTACTACCTGAGCTGCATGTATTTTGCAAAGGTTACAATGTATTGGAGGGATGAATACATGGCTTGAAGACTGGTTTGAGAGAAGTAGGTTCTAGTTTATGGGCCACTGGCACCATTACTGGAGAAAGTGGGGCGATATCATGAAGAATATCTGTTGTCTACCTGAACCATTCTGGGCCATTGTTTTTGTAAATGACATTTGTAGGGAAATAGAGGGGATTTCGAATTAATTTCTGGGGCAAGGAATTGAAAGTGAAAATGTGTGGTTTATCAGAGAGCAGAGATAAAGTAGGAGAGGAAAGTAGTAATACTAATTGCATCCACACTGTCCACTGGAATAGGATGTTTGGAGGGTGGCAAATGTTATTCCCTTGTTCAAAGAAAGAGAATAGGGACATCACTGAGAATTATTCTCTAGTCCAATTATTGGAGCAAATGATTGGAGAGGATTATGAGAGACAGGATTTATGATTTTTTAGAAAAGCATAGCTGGATAAGAGATAGTTGGCATGGCTTTGTGAAGGGCAGGTCATGCCTCTCAAACTTTGCTGAATTCTTTGAGGATGTGACCAAACACATTGATGAATGTAGAGAAGTGGATATGCTGTAAATGGATTTTACCAAGGCGTTTGATAAGATAGATTCATTCAGAAAGTAAGAAAGCATAGGATACAGGAAAATCAGGTTGTCTGGATAAAACATAGCCTGGCCTAGAGAAGACAAGGTGATGGTAGATGAAAAGTATTCAGCCTGGAGCTTGTGACCAGTGGTGTTCTGCCGGGATCTGTTTTGGGGCCTCTGCTCTTCATGATTTTTATAAACGACTTGGATGAGAAGGCTTGACAGGCCAGATGTTCCAAGTGAAATCATACATCATTTAGATCAATCACTGTTAACAAAATGACAACAGATTTAATTTAAGCCTCCTGTATCCCATTCTCTGCTTCGGTAGTGAGATCTGATTCTTCAGTTTGCTGAAAACTACCTGCTATCGCAATCAGAGGTATTCAGATAGATGGCCAAGACATTGCAATCATGCCACCATGGCAAATTAAGGTAGCAAATGATAATTCTGGATTCTTCCAAAGTTGTTATTTTGTTTTTGTAATAAGCTTTATTTTTGAATGTTATCCTTTCATAATAAATCTGATGGGGCATTTTAACATGGTATTTTCAGGCTTTTAATCTTTTGTAGAATACAACAGAAAATGCTGCACATATTGTGCAGATCTGCCAGCATTTGCAGAAAGATAAACTGTCAGTATTTTAGGAGAATTATTTTTCTGCAGGATATTTAATTTTTTTTGTTTTCTTTTAATGCTTTTATTAGCTGGGTTACTCCATACAAATTGAAATATTATATATTTTTCGGTTGTTTACTTTTCACTAACATGACCAGCTACAGGGGCAGTCTGTAACTGCAGGAAATTTACTTTTAAAACTGTACAGTGGAAACTAAAATAAAGCTGCTATTTCTAGCTAATATATTTATTGTTATGTATTTTGTTTGCAGATGGTTTGGCTGCTTTGTCTTTTTCCATAAGCACCTTAACCTTGATTGGTATGCTCGCAGTGATAACTTACACAGTAAGTAAAAGTGACTGACTTGCTGCCTCATTAACATTTTATTTGATGTCTTGAGTTTGCAGAGATGGTATGAGGTACAATTCGGATTGGGATGGGGACAACAAAAGGCTTTGGGAATGAGTGAGGGTGGCACAATTTGGCATAAGTTAGCATGAAGAGTTTCCAAAAGCTTCCTGGATTTAAAATAAAAATTGGTATTGTGAACATCGAACTTGTGGTAGTGTGTGTATTTGACAAGAAAGGTGAGGTTTCTTTCTATTCAATGGATGCAGCACCAAATGCAACTTTTGAATGAATTGTTGTCTTGGTTAGTCGTCAGTGAGGTATACTTAAGTCTGAATCATCCTCAGGAATATATGCTATTTCGCAATTAATTCATTTGGAGGCCGTCCATAATGGTAAAGGCTTAATGATACTGAACATACATACTGACTCCTGTTCTTTCACATATTTTGGGCATATCATTGCCATGACATGCTATTTTAGCTGTGGAAATTCTTCGAGTTGATACAACCAAAAATGTAACGCTGTTTTAATAAAAAGGTGTTCTGCAGCACATTAAATTATTTGGTCATTTTACATGCAAACACACTTTTCTTTTCTTCCAAGTGAGCGACACCCACATAGAAGGTTATAGAAAACAAGAAAAACTTTTAGGATCTGATTTTTCAGAACATAATTTCTACACCTCCTGGTCCTTGTTCATCCATAAGATCATAACACATAGGAGCAGAATTAGACCATCGATCCATCAGGTTTGTTTTGCTATCTGATCATACTTGAAGAGTTTCTCAACCCTCTTGTCCTAATTTCTCCCTGTAACATTTGATCCCTTTACTAATCAAGAACATATCTATCTATGCCTTAAATACACTCAATGACTTGGCCTCCACAGCCTTCAGTGGCAATGAGTTACAAGAATTCACCACCCTTTGGCTGAAGAAATACCTCCTTATCTCAGTTCTAAAGGGTTGTCCCCTCAGTCCGAAGTTGTTGCCTCAGGTCCGAGTCTCTCCTACTTGTGGAAACATCATCTCCACCCTCCTGTTTTCAGGCCTCTTAGTATTCTGCAATTTTCATTGAGATTCTCCCCTCATTCTTCTAAATTCCATTAAGAACAGACTTAGAGTTCTCAACCAATTCTTGTACGACATGCTCGTCATTCCCAGGGTCATTCTTGTGAACCTCCTCTGGATCTTCTCTGATGCCAGCAATTGTTCCTTCCTAAAAACATAAGGCACTGTTCAAAATGCAGTCTAATACAACCTCAACAGTACCCTGCTGCTCATGTATTCTACCCGTCTCAAAATAAATGCCAGCATTGCATTTACCTTCCTAACTATGTACTGAATCTGAATGTTAACCTTAAGACGTTCCTGAATGAGGACTCCTTTGTCCTTCAGATTTTTTAAGCATTTGCCCATTGTATTTCATCTGCTATTTATTTGCCCATTCTCCTTGCCTGTCCAATTCCTTCTGCAGCCTCCCCACCTTTTCAGCACTATTCTGTCCCTCCTATCTTTGTGTCATCTGCAAACTCAGCAACAATGCTGTCGTGTCCTTCAACCAGCTCATTAATGTGTTACATGAACAATTGTGGTCCCAAACTGGCCCCTACGGAACTACACTAGTTTTCAAAAAGACCCCATCATCTCCACACTCTGCCTTGTGTTGGTGAGCCAAATCTCTATCCATGCCAACACCTTTCCCCAAACACCGTGGGCTCTTATTTAGCACTCCTGTGTGCTACCTTGTCAAAAGCCTTTTCGAAATTCAAATAGAACACATCCACTGTGGAATGTTGTTATTTTCCTATTTACATACACTTGACAATTAAGGAAAGGATGTGTGTCATATGCAACATTTCTTAGAAAGGAATAAACTGTATAAAAGCCCAACTATTCTTTGACAACTGTGAAACAAATAGCAAAGAAATGGCTGGAAGTACTGAATACTACAAAAGCTATGTGTCTTGCCAACATTTCAGCAATAGCTTTGGAGACATGAACTCTAGAACTTGCTGCACCGTAGCCAAGCTGTTCCAGTTCAGCTACAACACTGGCATTTACCCAACATTTAAGAGGTATAAAATCATGGATAGGATAAATAGACAAAGTCTGTTCCTGGGGTGGAAGAATCCAGAAGTAGAGGGCAAAGGTTTAGTTGAGAGGGGAAAGATATAAAAGAGACCTAAGGGCACCTCTTCCATACAGAGGGTGATACGTGTATGGAATGAGCTGCCAGAGGAAGTGGTGGAGGCTAGTACAATTGCAACATTTAAAAGGCATCTGGATGGGTATATGAATAGGAAGAGTTTGGAAGGATATGGGCTGGATACTGGCAGGTGGGACTAGATTGGGTTGGGATATCTGGTCGGCATGGACGAGTTGGACCAAAGGGTCTGTTTCCGTGCTGTACATCTCTCTGATTCTAATATAGGAACTAGGAGTGCAAGTTAGCAATTCAGCCCTTCGAGTCACTTTGCATTTAACATGATCATGTCTTCTCATCAGCTTTGAACCTACCTCCTCTCCCTCTATCCCTATAACCACTTGTTCAAGACTGTCCCACAAGGGTAACATCTGTTCAACAACCACCTTATTCATTTAGCATTTTATATACCTTAATCAGATCCTCCTTCATTCTTCATTCTCCTGAACTCCAGTGAGTACAGTCCAAACTATTCAATCCCTCCTCATACGACAGCCCATTCATCTCTGGAATCATCTGGTGAACCTCCTGTGAACTGCCTCCAGTACCTCAAATCCTTCTTCAAGTAAGGAGACCAAAACAGGGGACACAGTACTCCAGGTGTAATCTCACCGATACTTTATATAATAGTAACAACACTTTTTTTACTTTATAATCCAATCCTTTTGCAATAAATGCCAGGATTCCATTTGTCTTTCTTAATATTGGTGCACCTGCATACCCGTTTTCTGCAATTCATGCAATCAGTGATTCCCAGATTCCTGCACACTGAAGCACTTTGAATCTGATTCCATTTAAGTAATAATTTGCCCTTTTATATGCCCCAAAATGAGCAACCTCACACTTATCTACATTAAAATTCCATCTGCCAGTTTCTGGCCCATTCTGCTCGCCTATCAATAACCATCTGTTAACTCTTTATTCTCTGATCACTGCTTGCTTTCCCATCTGTGTTAGTATCAACTGCAAATTTTGCCATGTTACACTTTGTCCCTGCTTGCAGATCATTTATATAGACTGTAAATAGTTGAGGTCTGAGAACTGAATTCTTTAGCACCCAACTAGATACCGTTTGCCATTCTGAGGAGAACCCATTTATTCAACTCCTCTGTTTTCTTCCAGTTAGCCAATCCGCTAACCAAGTCAGTACTCTACCTTTAACCTCCTTGGATCTAACCTTCTGGATGTGTCTTTTACATGGCATCTTGTCAAAAGCCTTTTGGATATCATTGTTAGGGCATGATGTTATTTATTCAAAGCAGTTTCGCTTTACAATCATGAATAACCAGCATTTATTCTATCCCTTTCTTCACTAAGCCATGTCTAATTTGAGGCTTCACAATTAGGATCTTGTTATTCTTCATTTTTAATTAAGATGATCTGTAATGCAAAAGTCTGAAATACCTACAGAGGCTGGTGTGTAACTTCTAAAATCAGAACTTTGCATATTCACAATATATTTTGTGTATTCCAGTAAAATGTTGATTTTGCTTTTTAGGTTTTGTTAAAGTTTTGTCCAGTCTATTCCTTTACTAGAGTCATAGAGATGTGCAGCATGGAAATACACCCTTTGGTCTAACTCGTCCATGCCGACCAGATATCCCAACTCAATCTAGTCCCACCTGCCAGCACCCAGCCCATATCCCTCCAAACCCTTCCTATTCATATACCCATCCAAATGCCTCTTAAATGTTGCAATTGTACCAGCCTCCACCACATCCTCTGGCAGCTCATTCCATACACGTACCACCCTCTGCATGAAAACGTTGCCCCTTAGGTCTCTTTTATATCTTTTCTCTCTCACCCCAAACCTTTGCCCCTTAGTTCTGGACTCCTCAACCCCAGGGAAAAGACTTTGTCTATTTATCCTATCCATGCCCCTCATAATTTTGTAAACCTCAGCCTCCGACGCTCCAGGGAAAACAGCCTCAGCTTGTTCAGCCTCTCTCTGTAGCTCAGATCCTCCAACCCTGGCAACATCCTTGTAAATCTTTTCTGAACCCTTTCAAGTTTCACAACATCTTTCCGATAGGAAGGAGACCAGAATTGCACACAATATTCCAACAGTGGCCTAACCAATGTCCTGTACAGCCGCAACATGACCTCCCAACTCCTGTACTCAATACTCTGACCAATAAAGGAAAGCATACCAAATGCCTTCTTCACTATCCTATCTACCTGCGACTCCACTTTCAAGGAGCTATGAACCTGCACTCCAAGGTCTCTTTGTTCAGCAACACTCCCTAGGACCTTACCATTAAGTGTATAAGTCCTGCTACGATTTGCTCTCCCAAAATGCAGCACCTCATGTTTATCTGAATTAAACTCCATCTGCCACTTCTCAGCCCATTGGCCCATCTGGTCCAGATACTGTTGTAGTCTGAGATAACCCCCTTCGCTGTCCACTAGACCTCCAATTTTGGTGTCATCTGCAAACTTACTAACTGTACCTTTTATGCTCGCATCCAAATCATTTATGTAAATGACAAAAGGTAGAGGGCCCAGCACCGATCCTTGTGGCACTCCACAAGTCACAGGCCTCCAGTCTGAAAAACAACCCTCCCCCACCATCCTCTGCCTTCTATCTCTGAGCCAGTTCTGTATCCAAATGGCTAGTTCTCCCTGTATTTCGTGAGATCTAACGTTGCTAATCAGTCTCCCATGGGGAACTTTGTCGAACGCCTTACTGAAGTCCATATAGGTTACATCTACTGTTCTGCCCTCATCAATCTTCTTTGTTACTTCTTCAGAAAACTCAATCAAGTTTGTGAGACATGATTTCCCACGCACAAAGCCACGTTGATTATCCCAAATCAGCCCTTGCCTTTCCAAATACATGTATATCCTGTCCCTCAGGATTCCCTCCAACAAACTTGCCCACCACAGAGGTCAGGCTCACTGGTCTATAGTTCCCCGGCTTGTATTTACTGCCCTTCTTAAACAGTGGCACCATGTTTGCCATCCTTCAGTCTTCCGGCACCTCACCTATGACTATCAATGATACAAATATCTCAGCAAGATGCCCAGCAATCACTTCTCTAGCTTCCCACAGAGTTCTTGGGTACACCTGATCATGTACTGGGGATTTATCCACCTTTAACTGTTTCTAGACATCAGCACTTCCTCCTCTGTAATCTGGACATTTTGCATGATGTCACCACCTATTTCCCTACAGTCTATATTTTCCTATATTTTCCACAGTAAATACTAATGCAAAATACTCATTTAGTATCTCCCCCATTTTCTGTGGCTCCACACAAAGGCCGCCTTGCTGATCTTTGAGGGGCCCTATTCTCTCCCTAGTTACCCTTTTGTCCTTAATATATTTGTAAAACCTCTTTGGATTCTCCTTAACTCTATTTGCCAAAGCTATCTCATGTCCCCTTTTTGCCCTTCAATGTTTCTTAAAATATGATTCCTCATTATCCACTGAAGATCCATTTGTAATGAATGCTGCATCTTGGACTACAAAAATGCTTAACAATATTGCCTCTTCAAATGATTAGTTTTCCAAGGAAAATGAGGCTTTTTATAAAAGTACGAGAGCTTTTGTTTTAGGAAGTAAGTCAATGAAAACCATTTTTTGAGATTTTTCCAATTGAGCAGACCTACGTTTGCTTCCTGCCCACTTCCCTGCACAGAGCAAAGATGAGTGATTTTTCAGTAATATTCAAATGTGTTTATGGTGAAATGATTTCATATGATTATAAAATCTTTTCGTGATGATTCAGGTAGGTTTTAAGCTGCAATTTAAAGCAAAATGGAGAAGACATGTTTGTTGATTAGGCAACAATGCTTAGGCCAGTATAGCTGAAGAGCCACCTATTAATACTAGAGCCTTGGAAATGGTGGTTGAACGAAAGAGGCCACAGACGAAAGAATGTAGAAATCTTAGATTTGTGTATGCTTTGCACCTTCATGAATTCTATAAACTCCTAGGCGTGCAATTCAAATTTCACAGCCATTATGCTGCTGAAGTACCTTGCTAAGGCAGTTTCTTGCATACCATAATCAAAGAGTCTCCTCTCAAAGCAAATATCTTTAAAAGATGTGTTTGTGACTACTCTAATCAATTATTGTATATCTTCAAGGGGGGGGGGGGGGGGGTTGAGTGTACAATAACTTATTGACCTATTGCTAGATAATTGTGTTGGTTCATTCTCCCATGGATGGCATGAATGTATATCTGACTAAACTGACACAGATTGTTTGTCATTAGCGCCAGCTTTCAACAAATGTATATTTGACATCGAAAGTTGGAATAATTGTAGATATGGGACACCATCCATCCATCCCCACACATTGATAACTAACCATAAGCAATTAATGTATTTGCCTTATAAACAGGCTCTTGGGCTTTCTGTGGTTCTTTTGGCTCAATGGAAACAGCAGCTATAGCTTTCATTTAAAACTCTTGGGTTCTAACTTCTTAAATGAAAAGATTTAATGGAAATTTCATAAGCTCAAATGGGACTGAGTACTGTATGTGTCAGTAGAAATAATAAATGATAAATTCAGTGTGCCATATCTTTCATTTAGATTTGTAATAGTTTTAAAAAGAATGTCGTTACTGTGTTTGTAAGTTAGATTGGGGTGTGTTTTTTTTAATATTAATCTCCTGTTGTTATTTCTCTGTAATAAAACTTAGTTTTACCACTAGTTTAAGTTTAATATGTCAGACAAAGTTTGTTTCTTTATGTAGTAATAGTTTAAATTCTGAATGTTGTTACATCTCTAAACTCAGAAAATGGGAAATCAGATTTTGGAGAAAGGGAGGAATCACAGAGCTCATCAGCCAGACCCATACTTGAGGAGTGGGCCTGTCTCATTGGCCGTGTAGCACAACAGGGAATGGTATCAAAGAAGCGGATTTGGACAGGGAAGAGTTCCAAGGCTGGAAACGTAAAATTTAATGTGATTAGGGAGAGTTAGGGGAGGAATAGGAGACTACAGGGGTTGCGAGGGGAGAAGGATATGAATTAGAATGCAGTAGTGGGTGGTGGGGTGTGGAAAAAGTAAGAATGCTTCAGATGTTTCATAGAAACAAGGAGCAGGAGTAGGCCATTCAACCCTTCGACCATTCAGTATGATCATGGCTCATCCTCAGTCTGATTGCCATGTTTGAGTTCTGTTCCTACATCCAACACTGTTAAATTCTAATAAATTATCTATGTCTTGAATATATTCAGTGGCTTCCACAATATTCTGTGACACAATATTCTGTGATAGAGAACTCCACATGCTCAGTAAACTTTACGTGAGGAAACCTTTCCTCATCTCTGTTCTAAATTGCCTATTTCTTATCCTGATACTCTGTCCTCTGATTCTAAACATTCAAACTAACGAACACATCCGCCCTGTATCTAGTCTGTCCAGTCCTCTGAAATGGTTTAGTACACTGCTCAGTTCAAGTGCAACATGGATGGGCAATGAGTACAGGCAACAATGTCCATATCCCATGAATAAATTTTTTTTTAAAAAGCCACTTATTGTAATAGACTCCAGCATTTGCACATTAATGATGTTAGGCTAACTGGTCTGTCATTCTTTTTTTCCCTCTGTTTTTTTAAATAGTTTGATTACATTTAATCTGTAGGAACTGCTCCAAAGTCCATAGAATTTTGGAAGATGGCACCAATGCATCCAATATTTCTAATGCTACTTCCTTTAATATACTAGGATGTAGATTATCAGATCCTGGTGATTTATCTTTTAACCCGATCAGTTTCTCCAACACCATTTTCTTACTAATACTGATTTCTTTCAATTCAGCCCTCTCACCAGACACTTGATTCTCTATCATTTTTGAGTGGTTATTTGTGAAGATGGAAAGTGTGCTCAATTTGTCTGCCGTTACTTTGTTCCCCATTATATCTGTCTCTTGCTTGGATCTAATACTAATCTATTTTGTAAACCATATTTGAGCCACCTTTCCTCTTTTGTTTTTGCACCAAACAAGAATGAATAATTGTTGCAGTTCATATGGGGAGAAACAACGGGATAATAAAGGTATTGAAGTGGAAGGAGAAGGCTGTAGATGTTTGGACTGGCGCAAAATCAGGGGCCTGAGCAGGAGAAGCACCGCGGGCCATGATTCTCTTCCTGGCCCTGTTGGAAAGTCAACAAGTGTGCTATGAAATCTCATGGATTATTTGTAATTACTCATCTGGGAATAATTTGAGCTATAAAATATTGGATGATGCATTGCAGTGCTCTGGAAACAAAAAGACCTCTGTCGTGAGACAGAAGTTCTAAAAAGATTTATAATCACTAGGTTGTTACTTCGCCATCTGCTTTAACATAAGCAAGTTGCAAGGTTTTTCAGGCTTCAACTGGAATTTTATTAAAGATTAATGACAACATTTTACTTTGGCCAAAGTAAATATTAATCTTGCCTGATTGAGGTGATGTTTGCATTTAGTTTAGGATTTTTTTAAAAGGGATGTTCTGACCATTTTGTTTGAGTTGTGTGCACAGACTGACTTAATTTTTTTAGATTGCTGTACTCTTAATGTTTGCATTTTAGAACTAGACCTGAGGGGAAAATGTTCATTCTGACCTCTAATTGTGTTTACTGTTGTGGCATGTAGTTTATCTGTTTCTCGAGCATATTACAAGATCTTTAATGTCTTTAACTGTAGTTCAGAAACCTAACCAAAATATAACATTCAGTGATGTTGCACATGATGAATCCCAGAACTCTCAGACTTTTGGCTGCTTGCAAGCCAATCCTGTCTTTGTATAAGGTATGTCTGTTAAGTTATCTGCATTCTAAAATCTCTTCATCATGACAGCTTAATTATGTCACTCTTGTTGTGTGGAAAAACGCCAGTCTCGGAGTCAGAAACAGGGTTTAATGACAGAGTTTATTGCACAAGGAAATACCGGAGCTAGCCGGAGAGAAAGACACCAACAGAGCAGTGGTCTGCTGCAAGTCTTCTCTCGACTGGAGCACATGTCAAGAAACTATTATTCATCTTGTGATTGGAGAAAGTGAGTACTGCAGATGCTGGAGATCAGAGCTGAAAAATGTGTTGCTGGAAAAGCGCAGCACGTCAGGCAGCATCTAAGGAGCAGGAGAATCGTTTCAGCTGAACACTTGAACCCGTGGCTGAATACTTTAACTCCCCCTTCCACTCTGCCAAGGACATGCAGGTCCTTGGCCTCCTCCATCGCCAGACCATGGCAACACGACGCCACATCTTGCACCTAGGAACCCTCCAACCACAAGGGATGAATGCAGATTTCTCCAGCTTCCTCATTTCCCCTCCCCCCACCTTATCTCAGTCCCAACCCTTGGACTCAGCACCGTCTTCTTGACCTGCAATCTTCTTCCCGACCTCTCCGCCCCCACCCCCTCTCCGGCTATTCACCCTCACCTTAACCTCCTTCCACCCATCGCAGTCCCGACGCTGCTCCCCCAAGTCCCTCCTCCCTACCTTTTATCTTAGCCTGCTTGGCACACCTTCCTCATTCCTGAAGAAAGACTTATCCCCGAAACATCGATTCTCCTGCTCCTTGGATGCTGCCTGACCTGCTGCACTTTTCCAGCAACACATTTTTTCAGCTTACATCTTGTGATACAATAGGTTATTGGTAAGATTATTGTCTTTGTAACATGGTTTGTTTATGGCAATCATTGCAGAATTGTTGATAGTTTTGATAGTTCTTTATTAGTTCCAGTGCAGCCTTTGTTAATTTCTATTTGGTCTTTGTCAGTTTCAGTGTAGACATTGCCAATTTCAATGTCTGCATGGAAATCCATTGCTGTAGTAATGGGCACTAATCGCTCTTTCTGAGAAGGACAATACTGCAGCCCTGGCTATTAGAATTCCGTACTGAGTATGTATGAAGCTGTTAGTATTTCTATAAGAGGTGTTCGCTGAACCCGGACACTTTGGCGGGCAGTGTTGGTTACTCGTGCATTCTCTCCCCGCCTGTCTTAAACTGATCAACTAAGTTGTGAATACATTGTGCTGGCATTCTGGTGGCCCCAGGCAGAGTCTTTATCTGCTCTGCTGTTTCTCGCCATATTGTGATCTTGCAGCCATCTTGTGTGTCAGGTTGGCCAACTGACAGCTCAGCGGCCTTCTTGTGTGTCCGTGTGGCTAGTGTCACCCTGCCCCATGCCATCTCCCTCTTCACTCTCAAAATATATTAACATGCCTTTACAAATAACAGGTGAAAATCCAAGTATTGAGTAGTTTCTGACAGGATTAAGGATTGAAGTCTCGCTTCAACTTTTGTCTCAGTCAGTTACTTTAAAAACTTAGAATCTTACAGTCATACAGGATAGAAGAACCTCTTGCGCTGTTGCAAACTCTTCAAAAGAACTGTTCAGTTATTTCCTGTTCTGTTGTGTATCCTGTAGCCCTGCATGTTTTCTCTGAAGTGTGCATTACATTTTCATTTTGAAGCTATCACTAAATCTGCTTTTCTCATTAACTCAAGACTTTGTCATGCAAGAACACCTTTTGTCATCTGTCTGGTGAAAATGTTCCAATCCCATCATCAAAACCATTCCCAGTTTCAAATACCTCCACTAATTCTCTCTTCAGCTCCACTTTCTGGGCATGACTGATGTTGCTTCAAGTTTCTCTTGAAACATCCCTAAGGCATAATATCCTTTGAAAAGTTCATTTTTTCCTCAAAGAAATCTTGTAAATCAAAAGTTTTGTTGCTTCATTAAGCTCACTTCATCACCTTTTAACAGTAAGACTTAGCTTGGTGTTTTGAAATGAGAACTATGCACATCCTACCTCCTATGCATATGCATGAAATGATTTTCCAGGTATATGGTATTGCAAGTGGCCATCTATCCAGTGCTATATAGAGCTCCAGGATCTTTGTCATGGGACCAGTTTGTGTCTCCATTTCTAAAACTATGTTCTTTTCATTGCTAGCACTACGATGATTTCTCAGTCATTCAAAATGAGTGGATTAGTTTGAATATTGTTTTGCACTGAGTGACTTTGGTGATAGAATTGGGAGAAGTTATTTTCGTCAGGAGGACAAGTACACTTGATTTTAGTCTTTCAAGGACATTTTTCTTGAACTTAAGAGGGCGCTATATTACTTCATAAAAGCATGTAAAACTTGCATAAAAGACTTTAGCCTATTATGCAAGCAAAAAACTTTCCAAACAAAATATTCATACTCATACCATAATAATTGATCAAATGGTAGAGAATATATACATTGACTATAATAAAAAGGTCTGGTCACCCTTCAATAGAAAGGATGTTGTTAAACTTGAGATTTACAAAAAAAGATTTATAAGGATGTTACCTGGAGGGTTTGAGTTATAGGGAGAGGCTGAATAAGCTGGGGCTTTTTTCCTTGGAGAATTGGAGGCTGAGGAATGACCTTCTAGAGGTTTAGAAAATCATGACAGGATTGGATGGGTTGAATGGCCAAGGTTCTGTTTCCTGTGGTGGAGACGTCCAAAACTAGAGGGCATAGGTTTAAGGTCAGAAAAGAAATATTTAAAAAGGTCCAAAGGAGTAATTTTTTTACTCTGTGTGTGTGTATGAAATGATCTGCCTGAGGAAGTAGTGGAGACAGATAAAATTACAGCATTTAAAAGGGAAGGTTGGATATATGAACAGAAAGGTTTACAGTGATATGGGCCAAAGCTGGCAAATGGGACCAAGTAAGGTTGGGATGTCTGATTGGCGCGGGCAGGTTGTACTGAACAGTGTGTTTTCTGTGCTGTTTGACTCTGTGACATTTGATGCTTGGAAGACAGGATTTAGGTAGTTGGCAAATCAGCAGGAGGGCATGACAAGAAGATTTTGTTTTAATTTTCTGGTCATTCTGAAGTATTTTCCTCCCAAATTTCTTGAAACTTTAAGATAACGTGAAGCTGCTGGGAAATCCCAATATGCAGGGCTTTTGTTTATAAGGACTAGAATTTGAGGTGTTAAATAAAACTCATGTTGGTAAGTAAGAGAAAAAACAGCATTTTCTAGGTTTTATGATTAGTATGTTAGTTGAATTGTTTACAAGGAACATTTCAATATACCAGTGAGAACAAATTAGGCAAGCAATTTAAACCCAGATATCCATCACCTGAGGCATCAAGAAAAAAAAACTAAAGATGCTGGAAATCTGAAACAAAAACATAAATTGCTGGAAAAGCCCAGCAGGTCTGGCAGAATCTATGGAAAGAAAGCAAAGTTAATATTTTGGGTCCAGTGACCTTAGGGCATCAATTTGATGCTGAGAATAGCGATGCCAGACAGTACCAAGGACTCAGCAATAACTGTAAAAACTCTGAGAATTGTGACATGAGATAGCTTATGTACATTGGTACTAATTAACACATAAGAGTTGCCAATATCATTAATTGTCAAGGATTGTCAATGCTTACTTTTGATGGTAATAATGGACAAGTCCGATTCCAAAATGAACCCAGACTAGATAGATCATAGATATTTACTTATGCAATTTGTTTATTGTGGAAGTCTGTTCAGAAGAATCTGCCAATGTAATTTTAACAAAAGAACATTAAAGTCTATTACACACAAAGGGAAACGAAAACATACTTTGCAAGAGTCATTTGAAATTATCTGATTGCAAATGCCAGAAATTCACCAAAGATCCTCAGACAACATCTTCCAAAATCACGACCACTTCCATATAGAAGAGCAAGGACAACAGGTACATGGGAACACCACTACCATCAAGTTCCCCTCCAAGCCACTCACCATCCTGACCTGGAAATATATCGCTGTTCCTTTGTTGTTGCTGGGTCAGAAATCCTGGAATTCCATTCCTAATGGCATAATGGGTCAACCCTCAACAGGTAGACTGCAGTAGTTCAAGAAGGCAGCTCATCACCACCTTTTCAGGCGGAAGTCAGGCTTGGGATTCTAGAAAGGACTGGTGGGATAGGTGAGTGTGCAATTGAAGGGTGATAAAAAGTTTTTTGACAACTTTAGGTAAAAACCCAAGTTAAAAATTGTGCAGCACTTGAAGAACAGCGGTACAGAATGGGCAGTTAATTTCCTCCCTCATCTCCCACAGCAGCTTGGGCTATAACTCATCCAGATCAGTGAATTTGTCTATTTTTATATTTGCCTAAACTTCCAATACCTTCTCGCTTCTTATATCAATCTGCTTAGGAACTTAACAGTCCATCATCTTAAATTCTGTACTTGCATCCTCCATCTCTTGAGTTGCCCTTTGAGGCAATCCAAGTAAATTCAGTCTCCTCACAGCTTATAAAAGTGGTCATTTTTGTCATTCAAAATGTTGTTTATCTCGGCCAGAATACTCCTTGCAATATCCCTTCAGTGTCTGCATTTCCTGAGGTAAAGTGCGAAAATACACTAGATGGGGTCTGAAGGATCAATTTTCACACTACATGCCACAATCATTTTGAAATAAAGATCAATATTCTGCTAGTCACTTTGAATATTGTTTGTACCTGCTTTTGTGACTTATGCATGGACAACTTAAATCTTTTTAGTTCTCTGGATCACCTGATCTCTCATCAAGTAGAAAATGTTTCAATTTAGCTTTCTTAGATCCAAAGTGGACTACACACACTTTTTGACACTGAATGTCATGTGGGATAGTTTAGCCCACTCATTTAACTTGACTGTGTTATTTTCCAACCTCCTGCTCTGATCTGTACAACTTATTGTCATCTCCACAACCTGGTTTTGTGTAATTTGCAATTTTAGACACCAAGCGCTTCATTCCTTAATCAAAGCAGTTAAAAATGTATTCTAAAATTTGCTTCCTCCCACAATGGCTTAAAAATTAAGAATTAACTCGTAGTGCATTCATTCATGTGGCACATTATATGACCATATTTTTCAAAGTAGTGTTCTTTCAGATTGAGAATCATAGATGCTCGCACCTTAAAGTGTGCATTAATAACTTAGAAAATTGTATTTGTGCCCAGAGTTTTTAATTGATCCATTGGGATATGACAGACCACAGCTATCAAATGAGAATCTTGTAATGTTCTGTAGTATTAATTTTCACCACATGAAAATATTTTTGTAAATAGTGCCAATATATTGTTTGACCCCAAGTTCTCTTTTCATCAGTGTGAGAAACTGTAAGTGTATTCAGTTTCCTACAATCAGTTGCTTGAATACTTCTGGATTGGGTTGGTGGGGCAGTTAATTTATTTTTCTAATTAACCCTGCTCAGAGATATTATTACACACCTCTGGAGCAGGCAGGGACATTAGCACTGCATCATAAGAGGGCCCATTAATGCAGTTGTCAACTTGAGGGTGGTAAAATGCTGGCCAACTTCACGCTATTGTTGACAACTGTGTGATTGAATGCAAAATAACAATGTTCTCAGTTCTAATCATGCAACAGCATCAGCGATAAAATCTACATCCCACTAATTTACAGTGCTGAACATTTGTGCTTCCACATGCCACATGAATGAATGCACCACTAGTTAATTCATAATTTTTAAGCAGTTGTGGGAGGAAGCAAATTTTAGAATACATTTTAACTGCTTTGATTAAGGAATGAAGTGCTCGGTGTCTAAACTTGCAGATTACACTAAACCAGGTTGTGGAGATGACAACAAGTTGTACAGATGGGAGCAGGAGGTTGGAAAATAACACAGTCAAGTTAAATGAGTGGGCTAAACTATCCCACATGGCATCCAGTGTCAAAAAGTGTGTAGTCCATTTTGGATCCAAGAAAGCTAAGTTGCAACATTTTCTACTTGATGAGAGATCAGGTGATCCAGAGAACTAAAAAGATTTGAGTTGTCCGTGCATAAGTCACAAAAGCAGGTACAAACAATATTCAAAGTGACTAGCAGAATATTGATCTTGATTTCAGGAATCCTGAAGAAGAGCTTATACCCGAAATGTTGATTCTCCTGCTCCTTTGATGCTGCCTGACCTGCTGCGCTTTTCCAGCAACACATTTTTAAGCTCTGATCTCCAGCATCTGCAGTCCTCACTTTCCCCTTTCAAAATGGTTCTGGCATGTAGTGTGAAAATTGATCCTTCAGACCCCATCTAATGTATTTTTGCAATTTACCTCAGGAAGTGATACATCGCAGATTTGCCTAAATTATAGCAGAGCTTAAAGGGCTATGTTATGAGAATAGATTACATAAGCTCTGGTTCTTTTCTCATGAGTTTGGAGAAGTGATCAAATTTAAAAATATATTGACCATAACGATTTAGAAATAATGTTTACTTTTATGAGTGAGTTCAGAAATAGGGGAATCAGATTTTAAATCAGGGTCACACTTTATGACAGAGTTGAGAAGAAGTTCTTTGTCTGATCATATGGGATTCAAGGAGAGCTTGCTAATTAGATACAAAATTAGTTTAACCTTTCTGCTAACTAAACCAAACACAGAAAAGCCCACCTCGCTTCATAATCTGTTAATGTATGAGTGACAGAGAACTTCTCAAATTCTACTATTTAAAGAAAAATATTAATTTTACACTTTAACTCTAAAAGTGAAAATTTAGCAACAACTATTTACAGCTCTAAGCCTCCTTTCTGTTAAAGGAGTTAAAGTCTGTTATCTACCTCCAACTCTATAGCAACGTACTGATCCAATAAAAGCTCCTATTAAAATTACATCAACTTAATTTTCAAAACCAGACAGAGGGTGGTGATGAAGGGCAGTTTTCCAGATTGAAGGCCAGTTACCAATGTTCCATAGGATTGTTGCTGGGTCCACTTTTGTTTGTCATTTATATAAATGTTTTGGATGAGAATTCAGGAGGCATGGTTCGTAAGTTTGTGGATGACACTAAATTGGTGGTACTGTACAGTTGCTTGAAGAAGGTTATCTAAGTTTACAAAGGAATCCTGATTAATTGGGCCAATGAACTGAGGCGTGGCAGATAGAGTTTAATTTGGAGAAATTAAACAAATGCAGTTAATGGTAGGGCTGTGGTGAGTATTGTCAAACAATGAGACATAGGAGTTCATGTGCATAGTTCTTTGGAATTTCCATTGCAAGTAGACAGCGTGGTTAAAAAAGTATTTAGCAGACTTGCCTTTATTGCTGAAATCATTACGCATTAGAGTTGGGATGTTATGTTGAGTTTATAGGACGTTGGTGAAGCCAATTTTGGAGTACTGTACTGTTTGTGTAGCCCTATTATAGGAAGGATATTATTAAGTTGGAGAAGGTTCAGAAAAGATTTACTAGGACACTGCTTGGTTTGAGGGTTTGAGCTGTAAGGAGAGGCTGATAGGCTCAGACATTTTTTACAGGTATGGGAGCTTGAGAGCTGAGATCTCTATATACTTGCTCCTCAATTTCTGCCTTACTAATGGGGGATCCAAGAGTACAATCCCGTCAAGGTGGTTATCCCCTTTGTATTTGAGTTCCACCCATGTAACTTCATTGAATGGTCCCTCACAAATATCCTCTCTAAGTACAGCAGTAATGTTTTCCTAAATCAAAAGCTTCACTCCCCCTTCTCTAATGCCTCCCTTTCTATACTTCTTATAGCATTTAAAATCAGAACATTGAGCTGCCAGTCCTGTCCCTCCCTCAGCCATGATTGTATAATAGCTATGATGTCCCAGTCTCATCTTCCCAGACATGCCCGCAGTTCACCTGCCTTACCCCTTGCATGAAATAAATGCAGTTTAATTCTTCAGAGTTAACTTGTTCTCAGATTTGCTGTTGCCTGCCTTTTCTAATTAACTTTCTCTTTTTTAATTCAGAACCATCCTCATCTGTCTTTATTTTCATGATTACTTAGGATCCCCCCATGCCTCTACCTTCTTGTTTAAAGATTCTCAACTTGAACTAGCAAATTTCCCTACCAGGATATTGGTTTCCCCTCCAGTTCGCATGAAACCCATCTCTTTTGAATAGGTGTTTTCTGGCCCAGAAGAGATCCCAAATTGTCCAAAAATCTGAATCCTTGCGCACTGCATCATCTCCTGAACTATGTATTTATCTGCGCTATCTTCTTATTCTTACTCTTACTAGCATATGACACTGGGAATAATCCAGAGATTACTACCTTTTGAGGTTCTGCTTTTTAACCTCCTTTATTCCAGCTTCCTTTATTCATTATGCATAACCTCAATCCTTTTCCTAACTATACCATTCTTACCAATGTGTACAAGAACTTCTGACTTCTCACTCTCCCCTCTGACAGTATGCCGCAAATGCTTCGATGTGTCTTTGACCCTGAGTCCTGGAGAAGAATCAAATCAGCGCCAGAACATGATCTTTGTTTTTTTTTCTCCACAGATTTTTCCAGACCTGAGTTTCTCCAGCACTTTTAAGTTTTTGTTTAACTTTGTTAGGGAATGATGGAGAATGCCTGTTCAATCAGGTCAAGGAACAGTTGGGTCTCTGTGCATCATCATACCTGCTGTTTCAGCTTGCCACTCAGAGTTGGCATCTTTTGTTCTGTTTTGCTTGTATGTCTGTTGCAATGGATTCTCTCCATTTGTTGAGTAGTGAGTGTAAGCTTTACGTACCCACCAAAACAGATCGACCGATGGGCCATTTTTTTTGTCAGTGGTTGCTGGACTTAATGTAGATAATGGCTGATTGGCAGGACATGTGGTCCTTTCCCCATCAGAGACTGCCTGTGGTGCCCATTCTGTATACTTATTAAGTTGGGTTCATCACCTTTAACTGTTGTCTTCCTTGTTGTGTTAATGCTGTGGAGCGTCTTCTCCTGGGTGCAAAGGTTTTGGAGACCCTCCGCTGTGTAAACATCAGTATTACTCTCTTAGCTTCCACTGCTTAAACCAAATGAATGCAAATCACTACACTTAACACCAGCTTTATATGTCACTATTTGTGGCTGCAACTCAATTGGCATAGCTACTGTTGTAATATAGCAAAAATTTAGAATGCATTAAATTCAAAGGGTGGTCGAAATGTAAAATTCTCTCCCAAGAAAAGGTCTGGGTGTGAAGTCATTTGAGATTTTCAAGGCCATCAGTAAGATTTTAAAAAACACAGGTAAAAGGGGTTGAAGTACATGACCTAATGAAATGGCAGGATATGCCAGAGAGGTCAAATGGCCGAATCTTCTTCCTAAGTATTTCTAAACTGATATAAAATTTGTACCTTTATAAATCACATTGAAACACAGTTTCACATTTTGAATAAAATATTATGGAATGTATATGTTGTAGATCATTTCACTTATTAGTTGTATTGTATAAAAAGCAGCCCTTGGTTTGTTGTTAACTTACTGGAAAAAGTGAGGACTGCAGATGCTGGAGATCAGAGCTGAAAATGTGCTGCAGGAAAAGCGCAGCAGGTCAGGCAGCATCCAAGGAGCAGGTTTCCTGAAGAAGAGCTCTTGCCCGAAATGTCGATTCTCCTGCTCCTTGAATGCTGCCTGACCTGCTGTTCTTTTCCAGCAACACATTTTCAGCTGTTAACTTGCTATAAGCTTTACCCCTCATGGTTAGTAAATTTAATAGCCATTGTAATAAAGCTTCCACAAAATTATTTTAGCCACATGAGCAGTTTATAATTTTTAGTTATCAACAGAATATGACAAAGCTTCATTTCTTTTGGCTCCATAGGGATGTAAAGCATATTGGGAGGCTGCTATCAATTGCATAGTACTGCTTTGTTGGGGAATGTAGGATTTTAATATTCATCCACAGCATCTGACAGTGAACCAGAGTTGCTGTGTGAGTTTGAGATAAAACCATATTCTACTTAAGCTATGAAATATTTATCTCTCTGTTAACATCAAATAAAATGGATTACCATATTGCTATTTGTGGAAGCTTGCTGTGTGCAAATTGACTGCTTCGTTTCCTCCATTACAAAAGTGACTACACTTCAAAAAATACAGTATACCTCAGAGTATTTGGCTGTAAACAGCTTTGAGCTGTCCTGGGGTTCTTGAAGATAGAACATAAAAGCTACTTTTTTCTCATCTAAAAGTATTTGTCACTTTCTGATAAGTACTTGAATGTGTTTATTGATTGATATGAACTAACAATGCATATGTACAATGTAATTTTCAAAAATACTGACCTATGTTAGATATATCTTGAGTAAATTGATAAATAATGGTTACCTAATTACCTACTTTAAAACATTGGCGGCACGGTGGCACAGTGGTTAGCACTGCTGTCTCACAGCGCCTGAGACCCAGGTTCAATTCCCGACTCAGGCGACTGGCTGTGTGGAGTTTGCACGTTCTCCCCGTGTCTGCGTGGGTTTCCTCCGGGTGCTCCGGTTTCCTCCCACAGTCCAAAGATGTGCGGGTCAGGTGAATTGGCCATACTAAATTGCCCGTAGTGTTAGGAAGGGGTAAATGTAGGGGTATGGGTGGGTTGCGCTTCGGCGGGTCGGTGTGGACTTGTTGGGCCGAAGGGCCTGTTTCCACGCTGTAAGTAATCTAATCTAATCTAATCAATTGTAGTCAGCTTGTCTGCCATTGAAACCCCCATCTGTACCTTTGCAGCCTGAAGACTTGACTATTCTAATGACTGCTTAACCACCTTCCCACTTGCATTTGTCTAAAGTATTGCTGTCCCGATCTCAAATTGCACCAAGCCTCTTTCACTTGTTGTTAACGGGAAATGATGGAAATTGGGGATGTGGAAGAACCAGAATGATTTCAAAAGATCATTTTAGGTAACGAATTAAGAAGTAAGGTTAGCACTGCAGCCTCACTGTGCCAGGGACCCGGGTTCAGTTTCACTCTCGGGTGACTGTGGAGTTTGCACATTCTCCCCGTGTCTACGTGGGTTTCCTCCGGGTACTCTGGTTTCCTCCCACAGTCCAAAAATATGAAGTTTAGATGGAATTAGGTAGCTAAATTGCCCATAGTTTCAAGAGATGTGCAGACTAGGTGGGTTAGCCATGGGACATGCAAGCTTAGGGTGGGTCTGAGAATCCTGTGTGGATTTGACAGAATAAAAGGCTTGCTTCCACTTTGATTCAATGAGAAGGAAGAGGAAATGAAGTCTGAGCAGGAGAACATTTGGAATGTCTTCAGGAAATAACGACAGGGCTGTCGAGCTCAGCAGTAGATAAACTCAGGGCAAAATGGAGATGGGCAATGTTCTAGAGAGGAGATTAGGTGATCATTTTGTTATTAAAAACATGATGTTGAAAACGTAACATGAAAGATTGTACTTCTAAAGCATGAATTGTATGTAATCTAAAATGATTTGCAGTATATATGGATATAAACCTAATAACTTAGAGCAACTTGAGTTCTTCAGTTAAATTCCATGAGAGAGTCATAAGAGTCATAGAGATGTACAGCACGGAAACAGACCCTTCAGTCCACCTCGTCCATGCCGACCAGTCCAACCCAATCTAGTCCCACCTGCCAGCACCTAGCCTATATCCCTCCAAACCCTTCCTATTCATATCCCAATCCAGATTCCTTTTAAATGTTGCAATTGTACTAGCCTCCACCACTTCCTCTGGCAGCTCATTCCACACCCGTACCATTCTCTGTGTGAAAAGGTTGCCTCTTAGGTTTTTTTTATATCTTTCCCCTCTCACCCTAAACCTATGTCCTCTAGTTCTGGACTCCCCGACCCAAGGGAAAAGACTTTGTCTATTTATCCTATCCATGCCCCTCATGATTATATAAACCTTTATAAGGTCACCCCTCAGCTTTCAATGCTCAAAGTAAAACAGCCCCAGCCTGTTCAACCTCTCCCTATAGCTCAAATCCACCAACTCTGGCAACATCCTTGTAAATCTTTTCTAAACCCTTTCAAGTTTCACAACATCTTTCCGACAGGCAGGAGACCAGAATTGCATGCAATATTCCAAAAGTGGCCTAACCAATGTCCGCAACATGACCTCCCAACTCCTGTACACAACACTCTGACCAATAAAGGAAAGCATATCAAACGCCTTCTTCACTATCCTATTTACCTGTGACTCCATTTTCACGGAGCTATGAACCTGCACTCCAAGGTCTCTTTGTTCAGCAACATTCCCTAGGACCTTACCATTAAGTGTATAAGTCCTGCTAAGCTTTGCTTTCCCGAAATATAGCACCATGTATTTATCTAAATTAAACTCCATCTGCCACTTCTTAGCCCATTGGCCCATCTCATCAAGATCCTGTTGTAATCTGAGGTAACCTTCTTTGCTGTCCACTAGACCTCCAATTTTATTGTCATTAGCAAACTTACTAACTAGAGTTTAGATCAGAGTGGTGCTGGAAAAGCATAGCAGGTCAGGCAACATCCGAGGAGCAGGAAAATCAGTGTTTTGGACAAAAGCCCTTCATCTATTCCTGATGAAGGGCTTTTGCCCGAAACGTCGATTTTCCTGCTCCTTGGATGCTGCCTGACCTGCTGTGCTTTTCCAGCACCACTCTGATCTAAATTCTGGTTTCCAGCACCTGCAATCCTCACTTTTGCCTCCTATTCTTACGAACGATACCTCTTATGCTCACATCCAAATCATTTATGTAAATGATGAAGAAAAGTAGTAGACCCAGTAGCGATCGTTGTGGCACTCCGCTGGTCACAGGCCTCCTTGACAAGAGTGCTAACCTTTTCTCAGCTGTGTGAGGTCCAACTGGAATTAATTTGCTTGACATATGAAGGCTTTCTGATTTGCAGTGAGTAAAAATACACCATGACTTAACGGCCATCACTCCAATTCTTCTGTAATGCTGACTTAACAATTCGCAAGATCAATTTAATAGTTCTTGTTCTCTTACATTTTCTTCCTCACTTGTTCGCCTCTATTTTTCATAGCAGCAGTTACGTTAAAGGAATTTTGGTTGAAAGATTTGTTCCACATTAGTAGGATGAGCCATCACATGAAGGAAATACAGTGAAATTTGCTGAGCTGGATAAACCATTTAAATGATGTTCTTAATCAGATTCCTATGAGAGTCACTTTTTCTGCTGTGCTTCTTTCCTGATTGTGCATCAGTATTGCAGAATAATGGACTGTAAATCAAATCTAAAATTTAAATCCCAATTTGAAGTGTTTGGCAGATACTCATAAATAATGCATTTCTGTTTGTGCTCAGGTGAATTTAACTTAGAAATGGTAACATATGGGAACTTCATTGGAAAACAAACTCATTGATGTAATGACGCCTGAGATATGTAAATTATAGCAAAATTGTTTCTGTCCTCTGTTTCATCAAGCCTTCACACATCCTGCTGTTTCTTCAAGAATACATTTTTTTTAACAACTGTGCCATTATTAGTAGAAAACAGTTAAGTAATTTTAAATTGCAAAGTGGATCCCACTGTTTTTGGATTAGGATAGTAGTATTAAAAATAATGTGCACTTTAAGTTTAAATATAAATTGAAACGATTGATTGCACATATACTATGTAGTTTTAGTTCTAAAGCTTGAGATATCATTTACATGGTGTGCTGTGGAAAAAAAGAACTGTAAAATTGACGGAATTTTTGTCACATAAAAGATGTGATAAATCATCAAACACATCTCTGAGAATTTCTTTAAATGATCATGTGCAGTAATTATAACGTATCCTGCTGTTTTCAGCAGTCTTAAAAAATGCAATTACTTTTAAACTTGAGCTCAGAATGATAACTGATGCTGACAGCCTCAAAACACTATATTTTCTATCTTTTAGTAGTGACATTTGTATTTGATTGTCAGACTGATTTGTGCTTTTAAACTCTGGCCATTAACTTTGTACACTTTTATTTCCAACTTCTATGGCTTGTCATTGGCCACCTGTTTAGGTGGCCCCTTCCAAGGTGTAGCTTCTGAATAAACAACCCAGTTGCCTGTCAGAGCTTCTATTTTCTAGAGCATTTTAAAATTTAAATTACAGTTTCAAGGATTACCAATATGAATCATACAATGATTACAGCATCAATAGAGGTCAGTCATCCCATTAGTTCTATGTTAACTGAAGGCACAACAACGCCTCTTCCTTCTCAGGTGGCTTAGGAAATTTGGCATGTCCACAATGATCCTCACCAACTTCTGCAGATGCACCATAGAAAGCATTCTGTCTGGATCATAACAGCCTAATATGGCAACTTCTCTGTCCCGGACCATAAGAATCTACAGAAAGTTGTGTGCACAGTCCCGACCATCACAGAAGCTAAACTACATTTACACTTCCCATTGCCACAGAATGGCTGCCAACGTCATCAAAGACCCCTTCCACCCTGGTAATGCTCTTTTCCAATCCCTTCTGATCAGCAGAAATTTGAACACACGCACCAACAGGTTCAAGAGCAGCTTCTTCCCTGCTGAATGGATGGAGCTCTTTAACTTCAAATAACATAACTAGTATACATAGCTCTATCTAAGCACCCTATGATCAACATGTGATTGTTTGCTGTGATTTGCCTGCATTGCTTGCAAACAAAGCTTAGGTGCATGTGACTTCAATAAATCTTGGTATATCACCCCCTCATCTCCATCCAGGGCCCCAAACAGTCCTTCCAATTGAGACAGAGGTTCACCTGCCTCTCTTCCAACCTAGTTTACTGCATCAGGTGCGTCTGATGTGGTTGTCTTGACATCGGGGAGACCACATCTAAACTTAGGGAACAGTTCGTCGAGCATCTCAGCTGAGCCCGCAGGAGCCAACCTGACCATCCAGTCACCGTCTATTTTTATCCCCTTCCCACATGACCATCCTTGGCTTCCTTCATTGCCACAACGAACCAAACCGTAAATTGGAGGAACAACACCTAATCTTTCGACTGGACAGCCTACAGCCCGGAGGACTCAACATTGAGTTCTCCAATTTCAAATAACCTCCCTTCTCATCCCCTCCTCCTCCCTTCTACTCCTTCCTGCCACCAGCTGGATTCATTCTTTCCATTGACCAACCATATCATATCCTCTATCTGTCTTCATCTATCCCTACTTCACCACCCTGTCCCCACCAACTCCTTTATCTGCAGCTCCCCCTACACCCACCCCCAGCCCTGAAGAAGGGTTACACCTGAAATGCCAACTTCTCCATCTCATGATGCTGCCTAGCTTGCTCTGCTCTTCCAGCCTCCTGCCTGTCTACTTTGGGTTCACAGACATACACATATACACATATCGTCACTCTCAACAGTGAATATTGACCTAAAGTATTCATTTAAAATCCTACCAACATCCTCTGATACCATACACAAATTGCCACTTAATGAGCCCTCATTGTCCTTCTACCCTTAATATAATGTGAAACAACTTAAGATTTTCTTTACTTGGTCTGCATTATCCTTTGATATTTCCTTTTAGCTCTACTAACTTACTCTTTAAATTTCCTGTTCCTGTTCTTGAGTGTTTGGTATTTTGAACCTGCACTATCGGCCATTAGCCTCCTTTTCTCTCTTAATCCAATCCTGTATATTGCTTGATTTCACAGGATTTGATGGTCCCACCAATTTTCTTTATTGGAATATTTTGGTTCTGTGCTCTCCATATTTCTTTCTTGAACACATCCCACTGTTCGGAGACAGATTTACCAGTACTTTGGCTATTGCATTCTTCAAAACTCAATATCAAGTTCAATAATTTTAGGACCTAATAACCTTTTCTCATATCCTTTACCCACCCCCACATTCCAGGCATTGTTATGACTTGGGTTGCATTCAGCAGATCCAATCCATTTTAACTAATTATGGTCCCCATTATCAGCGATTCTCCTTTTGTGGCACACATTATCTATCCCTTTGTTTGTCTAAAAGTCTTTCTATCACTCTGAGTTCCATCTTCACCCATCCATTATATATGTACCACCTCTTCCTAGATATTATCAGTTCTGATGAAGAGTCACTAGACCTGAAATGTTGACTCTGCTTTCTCTCCACAAATGCTACCAGACCTCCTGAGTTTCTCCAGCAATTTCTCTTTTTGTTTCAGATTTCCAGCATCTGCAGTTTTTAGTTTCATTTTACTTAAGTTTTTGTTTTGTTGCTGACTACCTTGTCAGTTGAAGCTGAGGTTTTGAGCCTGATCCTGAGCCTGAACTATCCTGTTTCTGACTCCCTCACTCTGCTTAGATGAAGCTGAAGTATTGGCCCCTGATCCTATTTATTATCCACGTTATCTATCCTGTTGCTGACTCCCTTTCTCCACTCAGTTGAAGCCGAAAATTAAAAGCAAGAAATGTAGCTGGACTTTCTTAACCTAACAAAAAGTGAATTTATTACCTAAAAATTAGTAACACCACCCACATCGACATAGCAAAGATATAAAAGTTAAAGAAGACTAGGAGGACAAATAAAGGTAATAGTTTGACCAGAACAAATCCTGGGGAACAGAATAAAAGTATCATGAGAAGTAGAAATGGATAAAAGATGCCAAACAGAGTTTGAAAGAATTTGGTGTATGCACTGAGGTACCAGAAAGGAAAAAGCCAATTGTATGTGTTCGTTTCTGAGGTAGCTGAACAACTTGGAGTTGTTTGGGTGAGAAGCCTTCAAACCTCTGGAAAGGGAGCTGTTTTGGTTTGCAGTAAAGAGCATCTCATTCTTGAAGATATGTAGTTTATTTTCCTTTATCAGTTTCTATAAGTTGTGACTTCTAATTAACCAGACAGAGACCTTTATAAGTATGAACCAGTCATCCTGCGCTTCCTGCACTCAAATGAAAGTGGCTAGAGAAGGATGATTGAGAAGCAGTGATCTGCTCAGTTAAATGATTATTTCAGCAAACCCTGTGGATGAACCACAGAATTGACTTCCCTCCATGTTATTTTCGTGTCCATTTGTGTCTGTCTGTATATGTGTATAAGGGGGAATTTATAAGGGGTTAGAGGTTTAACTAGTCGAGCTATCTGCCAATAGTTCAATTGTAACTAGAGTGTGTTTATTTGTAATAAATGTAATTCTTGGTAAGTGTAGTAACCTGACTTGAGCTTTCTGTCAACCTAAAAGACTGGTAGATTTTGGAATTCTGCATATTTTTAAAAATCTTCGTCAGTGATGGCTTCAAGAATAACAGGGCATGATTTCCAGTGCACTGCAGTGAGACATAACACAACCCAAGTTGTATAAAAACAATATATTGCAGTTGTTGAAAATCTGAAACAATGTAGAGAATGTTGGAGAAACTCAGTAGGTCCGGAGAGAGAGAAAGATGTTAACGTTTTGAGTCCAGTATGACGCTTTGTCACAACAGTTGTGCTCTGTTTAAAGACAGATTATACAGTGTAATTTAGGTTTGTATTGCTGTCCATGTCCTAATGAGTACAAGATAAAATAGCTCAAATGACATGTCTTTCTTTCACCATCTTCTTATTTGGAATATCACCATAAATCTTTAACATCCAGCTGAGAGAGGAGACATGGCCTTGATTTAATGTCTTGTCTGAAAGGTAGCCCATCCAACAATGCAGACTCCCTCAGTAAAGCACTAGAGTGTCTCCCTTTACCTTTGTATTCATGTCCAGGAGTAGGATTTGACCTCACAACCTTCTGACCCAGGGCTATTGCTGATAAATTATTTACCTTTAATCATAAGATTTGAAAAGTTGATAGCATTCGTGAGATTATCTTTAATTGCCTTAGTTTGAGTTTTATGAAAAATCATGTTTTAAGTTTCCTTTCACAGCTCTAAACCTTCAACTTACACTGTATTTGTTCTGTAGTTTTTATATTCTTCCTTTAATGTGATGCCCAATGCAGTATGCAGTGCTCCCAGCTAAGACCTGTATAAGTCTAATATTATCTCATAAATCCTGTATTGTATGCTTTGAAACTTCATTGCAGGGAAGAAAAAGATAAGTAATTGTGTGCTGTCCCATTTATGCACTCACTTTCTGATACTCAGTAACTATTCCAAGGTCAAAGTAGGATTCAATACTGTTGTCTTTGAGATGGGAATTTTGGAGACACAGTTCACATAAATAGTTCAAACCCTTATCGGTGCTCTAACTAGTATCAGATTAGCTTTGTTCGTCATTGAAATTGCTCAAGTTACAGTACAAGAAGGAGTTTCTTCTTTCGCTATTGTCAATTTTTGCTCTGTTAACTTAAAAAATAAAGGACTGCATAGTAACAATCCAGCAAGTGGGATATCTGGATATCAGTTGCTCCTTGCATGAGTGTTTCGTTTGTAATTTTTCTATCATTAGTGAAACCTAAGAAGCTAGGATAGGAACAGCACTCACTAGCAGCTGCAGTTACGTTCAACATTGGATCAGTAGTGAACTGGGGTATGGAATGATAATACTGTTTTATTCAATATCTGCATTGATCTTCGAACCTTTATTTTCACAGATAAGCCTATGCAGATATTTTGTAGGTAAATGGCTTTTGAAATTTAACCTTAAGTAGAATTTGCTAGTTATTGTCCAATTGTAAATGCAGTTATATCTTAACTGAATTTACTCTTCATAACAGCCTCAGTATTATACTGTTTAAATTATGGAAGTAGACCATACAATGCATGACACCTAGGCTGTAACCAAACCCATTTGTCAATTGGAACAACTTTTAACCTTTTATGAAAACTTTGACTTAAATTATGACTTGAGTAATTAATTTGTGGAATATATTCAAAACTGCCTGGGACAGTTTAAGAAAGTGATCTTGAACAGAATCTACAAGTCAAGATACTCAGCAGAACCCAATTTAAATATTACGTAGGTTTTGTATGGGTTGTCAAGTGCTTCATATCCAAAACCCTGGTTTGATTACATTGCAGTTCTGAGTACCACACCTGAGGAAGGCTAAATTGGCTTTGAAGTCAGTGCAGTGTAGATTTGGACTCTAAGTGTTAAACTGAAGAGATATTACACAGATTAGTGTCATATTCACTGGAATTAAGATGGTTAAAGGGAGATTTCATGAAACCTTTCAATATATTAAGAATAGTTGATAGTAGTAATCTGTACTATTTGTGTCATTTATAGAATGTAGGATGATGGAGCATAATCCATGAATTAGAACAAGACCTTTTTGAAGTGCAGTTAGGAAACATCTCTACAGACAAAGGATATTGAAGTTTGGCACTCTCTTTTGTAAACAACAATTAATATTAGATCATTTAGTTTTAAGGATATTATTGCAAGTGTATTGTTAAGCAGAAGTATTAAACGATATAGGGCAAAGGCATGTATATATGAGTAGATCATGTAACAGCCATGGATGGTAAAAGACTCAAGGTGCTGAATGATTATCACTATCAGCATCACAATCTAAGGGTATAGTCTGTGGTACTCATGGGTATTGCCACTGTTTCTTTTTCCCTGACTGGGCTTATTTAGTTTGCATTGATAGGGGAACAATCTCAAGTTCAGTCTTAATGAGTCGAAGCTGTTTTCTGAACAGTGTAGTTTATTGCATGGCAGCTATTAGGTACAAGATACACGAGTTAATTTGGGGCTCTCATGGCACAGTGATAAGGTCCCTACCTCTGAGCCAGGAGGCTGTGGTTTGACTCTCACCTGCTTCAGAAGTGTGTAATAATATCTCTGAGAAAGTTGGTTAAAAATTTTTTTCCTTACCTATGGGCCCAGGTTTAAGTTCCACCTGCTCCAGATGTTTGTCACGCATGTCGGAATAATTAGCTAGCATTTAGCTAATTAAACATTGTTGTTAAGATTACTGGAAGACCAAGATGATTTGCCATTCCCCTTCCAAGAACCACAGCTATGTTTCCCGTTTCCTCACCCAGGAGTTTTGTGATGGCATCAGAGTGGATGGACCGTAACACAGTCTCCAGCATTAATTCTTTCAGAACCATTACCTTACATAACAGAATCTTTTCCTCCCAAGAAGGGATATGGAAGATTCCATAAGGGGAAGATATTGGGCAGGTTGGTGTTGAAGTGGGAGATATACCACCATCTGTTATCACAGGGTGCACGTTCCAGGCAGAACGACCATCCCAGATTGACCAGCAACATCAGCCAGGCAGAACATTGCTTTCCTCGAAGTTGATCCTGGTGGAAGCTCATAGGTGACCCCATAGGCTGATTTGATGCAGGGAGGGGTATGATGTATCGTCTCCATGCACAAAAGCAGAAGATCCCTCCCTGTGGGTATATTGAGGGGGTGGAGTGAATACTGAGAAAGAAAGCAAAAGCTAGCCAACATGTAATTGAAGTCACTGTCTCTGTGATTTACACTACAGCACATAAAAATGGTGTGATTATTATAAAAATATTTTTTTTAATAATTCAGGTCAACTAATATTTAGACTTTTCAACATCTCTTGTCAAATTATAACTGATCTGGCTTTAATTTTTGCCAGTAGAAAGGATGTACTGCAACTAGTTTTGGCAAAAGTTGAAAGTTTGATTCTGGCTTAAGCACAAAGTATTAAGCACAAGTCCCTCCTCCCTACCTTTTATCTTAGCCTGCTGGACACTTTCCTCATTCAGGAAGAAGGGCTCATGCCCGAAACGTCGATTCTCCTGCTCCTTGGATGCTGCCTGACCTGCTGCGCTTTTCCAGCAACACATTTTCAGCACAATAGACAATAGGTGCAGGAGTAGGCCAACCTGCCCTTCGAGCCTGCACTGCCAATCAGTATGCTCATGGCTGATCATTCCTAATCAGTATCCGCTTCCTGCCTTATCTCCATAACCCTTGATTCCACTATCTTTGAGAGCTCTATCCAACTCTTTCTTAAATGAATCCAGAGACTGGGCCTCCACTGCCCTCTGGGGCAGAGCATTCCACACAGCCACCACTCTCTGGGTGAAGAAGTTTCTCCTCATCTCTGTCCTAAATAGTCTACCCCATATTTTTAAGCTGTGTCCTCTAGTTCTGCACTCATCCATCAGTGGAAACATGTTTCCTGCTGCCAGAGTGTTCAATCCTTTCATAATCTTATATGTAATCTTAATCTCAATCATATCCCCTCTCAGTCTTCTAAACTCAAGGGTATACAAGCCCAGTCGCTTCAGTCTTTCAGTGTAAAGTAATCCCTCCATTCCAGGAATTGACCTCGTGAACCTACGCTGCACTCCCTCAATAGCCAGAATGTCTTTCCTCAAATTTGGCGACCAGAACTGCACACAGTACTCCAGGTGTGGTCTCACCATATCAACTTAAACTCCACTTTTGTGACAGAGATCTCTTTTTGTTAAATATAGAAGATGGACTACTTCCACTTAATTAAAATTCTCCTACTTAATTTTTTATTTTTTAAAAACTAATTTGTTGCACTTCACCTGCAGACAGAATATGTAGTTTACAAGCTCTGTCAAAGTGATGATCACAGGATTGCACCTCCCAAACGGCTATCTATGCATCTTATCTCTGATTCGTGTTTCTTTGCAGACCCTATTTTGGATTTCAGTTATTGAACTGCTATTGACACTGAAAGGGGAGCAAGAGGAATAAAGTAAATGCACAATCAGTGTCTCTTTCGGTTCCATCAGGACAACTTGACTCCAGACTTACGTCCTGATGAAGGGCTTTTGCCCGAAACGTCGAATCTCCTGTTCCTTGGATGCTGCCTGACCTGCTGCGCTTTAACCAGCAACACATTTTCAGACCAAATATGAAAACACCAGACTTGAATCGTTAACTCTGTTTCTCCCTCCACATATGTTGCCATACCTGCTGAGTTTCTGTAGCATTCCCTATGTTTGTTTCTTTTTTAGCGTCTGCAATATTTTGATTTTACTTGAATGAACAAAAGAGTTCAATTTCAGATCTGAGAGGAAAGTGACTGTTGTTGACATCAAAGTGGCATTGAATCACGCCTGGCATCAATGAAAACTAACAAAATTAAGGTCAGTAGGAATGGGTGGAAAAAGCTTGCAACTCCTTAGAGTCGGACCTAATATGTGAAGATGGTTGTAATTATTGAATGTCAATTATCTCAATCCTGGGATACGTGCGGTGTTTGCATAGTGGTATTATTACAAGCTTGGTAATTAAAAGGTCTAGGTTCATTCTCTGGGGACCTAGGTTCTGATCCCACCATTGAAAATGTGTTGCTGGTTAAAGCACAGCAGGTTAGGCAGCATCCAAGGAATAGGAAATTCGACGTTTCGGGCATAAGCCCTTCATCATGACAGCTGGTGGAATTTAAATTTTATTAAATGAAAACTAATTCCTTTATAATTGTGATCGTGGTGCAGTTATCACTTATTGTAATAACAAAACTCTTTTCAACACCTAACTACCAGTTAGCTAGACTATCAGTTCAATGGCAACTAGGGATAGGCAACAAATTATGGCTTTGCTATCAACACTTAATTCCTCACAGAAGTTTCAAAAAAACCACTGCTGAAGTTCCTCAGTGCAGTTTGCTAGACTGAAACATCATCAGCTGCTTCATCAATGAGCTTCCCTTGATTAAATGCCAAATGTTAAGGCTTTGGCTAATGATTACACACTTCAATTCTATTAATTGGTCAGATAAGGATGGAATCTATGTCTGGAAGCAGCAAGGATTGGACTGATGAGTGGCAAAGCACATTTGTGTGACGTAAGTGCCAGATGTGATATCTTCAACCAGAGAATTTTAACTCTCAACAAATCAGTCCTCTTCATATTCAGTGACAGTATTCTGATTGAATCGCTCACCATTGGCCAGAAACTTAACCAGGCCAGCCATATAAATGTTGTGGCGATGAGAGAAGCTCCATAACTCCCCTCCGTATTCCTCAAAGACGTTCTCATTGCTGGCAAGTGTGAAATGTAACTAAATGTCTTCTAATTGTGAGTGCAGCTCGAAGAACACTCAAGAAGCTCTATACCTTCAGGGAAAATTGGCCCTTTTGATCAGTACCCCACCATCACTTGAAGTGTTCACATGACCTGCACATCTTTGGACTGTGGGAGGAAACCAGAGCACTCAGAGGAAACCCACACAGACATGGGGAGAATGTGCAAACTTCACACAGACAGTCGCCGGAGGCTGGAATCGAACCTGGGACCCTGGTGCTGAGAGGCAGCAGTGCTAACTACTGAGCTACCATGCCGCCCACCAGAAACAAAGATAGATGATTTTGTGTGTGCATCCCTTGGGGAGTAGGTCATTGTTAATCTTGAGCAGAGATGAATTGATACATTCCCTTTCACTAACCACTTGTTACTCACCCATACATTTTTGTATGCACTAGTGAACTCCTGTGTGCTACAATGCTATTGTGAAGTGAGTCCTTTTTAATTAATGTTGCTGATTCTCAAATCACATTGCTTGCCTTTGCAACAGTTGATAAATGACATGGATAGACATTTGACAAACAGCCATACTGGAGACTAATTATCATCACACAAGATTCAGTATGAGTTGTATTATTCTCTTGAAATGCATGAGCCTGTTTGAAGATGTTTTTTAGATTGTTACATACTTGATTTAACAAGATTTTTTGAGGATAATTATAATTTTTAAGCATATGGCTCAAAAACAAACTTTCAATCTGACAGTTTGTTACACCATATTGTATAGTCAACCTTATTTGAATAACCAAAAGATGTCTTTGGAAAAATATGAAGTAATGGGAAGATGATAGCCTTGTGGTAGTATCGCTAGACTATTGATCCAGAAACCTAGCTAATGTTCTGGCATCTGGATTCAAAAACTATAATGGCAGATGGTAAAGGTATAAAATTCAACATATCTGGAATTAAGAGTCTACTGATGACCATGACACCATTGTCAATTGTCAGAAAGACCTCATCAGGCTCACTCATGTCATTTAGGGAAAGAAATCTGCCATTCTCACCTGGTTTGACTTACATGTGACTCCAGACCCACAACAAGGTGGTTGACTCTCAACTGCCGTCTAAAATGGCCTAGCAAGCCACTCAGTTGTATCAGTTGTTACAAAGTCTCAAAAAATAAACAAAACTGTATGAGCCACTAGGCATCAACCTAGGCACTAGAAACAACATAAGAAGTAGGAACAGAAGTAGACCACCTTGCCCATCAAGCCTGTTCTGTCATTCAGTAAAATCATGGCTGATCTTTTCATGGACTCAGCTCCCCTTACCCACCCACTCAACCATAACCTTTAATTTCTTTACTGTTCAAAAAGCTACCTTTGCCTTAAAAACATTAAACAAGGTAGTCTTAACTGCTTTACTGGGCAGAGAATTCCACAGATTCACAACCATTTGGGTGAAGAAGTTCCTCCTCAACTCAGCCCTAAGGCTGTGTCCCCTCATTCTAGTTTCACCTATCCGTGAAAACAACCTCCTTCCTTTGAGCCTGTCCATTCCCTTCATAATTTTCTATGTTTCTATAAGAGTCTCCCCCACCTCCCCCCCTCAATCTTCTAAATTCCAGTGAGTACAGTCCAGGTCTACTCAATCTGTCTTCAAAAGGCAAAATTCTCATTTCTGGAATCAACGTAGTGAACCTCCTCTGCACCCCCTCCAGTGGTAGTATATCCTTTCTCAAGTAAGGAGACTAAAACTGTACACAGTACCCCAGTTGTGGTCCAATACAGCTGAGTATTGCCTCCCCAGCTTTAAACTCAATCCCTCTAGCAATGAAGGACAATATTCCATTTGCCGCCTTAATTACCTGCTGCGCCTATAAATCAAAAACCAACTTTTTGTGATTCATGCACAGGATGCTCCAGTTCCTCTGTACAGCAGCATGCTGCAACATTTCACCATTTACATAATAGTCCATTTTGCTGTTATTCCTGCCAAAATGGATGACATCCCATTTACCAACATTGTATTCCATCTGCCAGACCCTTGACCACTCACTTAACCTATCTATATCTATAACTGTATACTTTCAGTGTCCTCTGCACACTGCTTCCTTCTTTGCCACACTACACTCGGTTCCCAGTTCTAAATTGTCGATGTAAATTGTAAACAATTGTGGTCCTAATGCTGATCCTGGAGGCACACCACTAGCCACTGATCACTGAATCAGAAAAACACCAATTTATTCCCAACTGTTTATTTTCTGTTGGTTAATCAATCTTCTTTCCATGCTAATACATTACCTGTTACAACATGTGCCTTTATCTTATGCAGCAGTCTTTTGTGTGGTACCTTGTTTAATGTCTTCTAGAAATCCAGATATCTGACACCCACCAGTTCTCTATTGCTCACCACGCTTGTAATGTCCTCAAAAATTCCAATAAATTAGTTAAACATGACCTGCCTTTCATGAAGAACAACAGAAATCACTATTGACACTGAAAAAGTCCTCCTTGCTAGTATCTGGGAGCTAGTGGCTAATTGGGAGAGCCTTCTCGCAGACTAGTCAAGCAACGAATGACCCGACGGAGGAATCAATTCGTACTTATAGGCAATGTACCAGACACAGCCACCATCATCCCTGGATATATTCCATGACTGGGTATCCATTAAGTGTTATGAGCAATCTGCAACCTCTTGGCCCAGCATATCTCCCATTCAACCATTACCATCAAGCCAGGGAATCGATCCTAGTTCAGTGGAGTGTGTGGGAGGACATGCGAATGTATCCTCCAGCCATACCGAAAAATAAGGTGTCAACCTGGTGAAAGTACCAAACAAGATTACTTGCATGCCAAACTGCAAATGATAGCCAGAACTAAGTGATCCCACTGCGAACAGAGCCTAGTTCTGTGACATTGAGAGATGAATTAACCAACTCACTAGAGGAGATCCCAAAATATCTGCACACTCAATGATGGAAGAGCCAACATATCAATGTAAAAGATAAGGTTAAAGCGTTTACAGCAATCTTCAGCGAGATGAATAAGTGTCAATTGGTCAATCTGTCTTGGCCTTCTCCAGTGGTCTCAACATCCCAGACACTAAACTTTACCTACCTTGATTCACTCTACATGATGTCAAGAAATGTTTGGGAAACACTGGATATTGCAAAGTTTGTGTGCCCTGATGACATTCTGGCAATAGTGGTGAAGACTTGTGCTCCGGAACTTGCTGCTCCCCTAGCCAACTGTTGCAGTACAGTTACAACTCTGGTGTCTATGTGCCAATATGCAGAATTGCCCAAATATGTCCTGTAAGCAAACAGCAGGACCAATCCCAGCCATATATTACCATATCTGTCTGTTATTGATCATTAGTAAAGTGATGGAAAGTGTCATCAACAGTGCTATCAGAAGCTGCTCAATGACATCCAGTTTGGGTTCTGCCAGGGCCACTCAACTCCTTACTATATTACAGTTTTAGTTCAAACATAGACCAAAAAGCTGAGTTCCCATGGTGAGGTGAGAGAGACAGCCCTTGACACCAAGATCACATTCAACTGAGTGTGGCATCAAGGAACCCTAGCAGAACTGGAATCAATGAAGCCATGCCTGGTACACGGGCATATGGTTGTGGTTGATGGAGGTCAGTCATCTTAGTTCCAGGGCAGTTCTTTGGAAGTTCCTCAGGGTAGTGTCTTAGGCTGAACCACCTTAAGCTGCTTCATCAATAGCCATCCTTCTATCATAAGGTCAGAAGTGGGGATGTTTGCTGGTGATTGCACACTGCTCAGCAGCATTCATGACTTCAGATCTGGACAATATCCAGACTTGGACTGACAAGTGGCAAGTAATATTCGTGCAACACAAATGACCGTTTCCAACAAGAGACAATGTAACCCCCGCCTCTTGATATTCAATGGTATTACCATCACTGAGTCCCCCACTATCAACATCCTTGTGGTTACTGTTGACGAAAAATTCAGTTGGACTCACTATATAAGCACAAACACAAGAGCAGGTCAGGGGTTAGGAACACTGTGCTGAGTAACTCACCTCCTGACTCCCTAAAGCCTGTTCATCACCTATAAGGCACAAGGCAGGAGTGTGAGGGAATACTCCTCATTTGCCTGATTGGGTGCAGTTCCAACAACGCTCCAGAAACTTGATGCCATCCAGGACAAAGTAACCTGCTTGATTGGTACCATATCCACAATCATCCACTCCCCTTCACCACTGCCACTGAGTAGCACCAATGTGTACTATCTAAAAGATGCACAACAGAAACTCACGAAGGATCCTTAGACAGCACCTTCTGAATCAATGACGACTTTCATCAAGAAAGAAAAGGGCAGCAGGTACATGGGAACACCACCAACCTGCATGATCCCCTCCGAGCTATTCTCCTGACTTGGAAATATGGCGCTGTTCAAATGCTGTTGCTGAGTCAAAATTCTGGAATTCACTTCCTCAGGGCAATGTGGGTCAATCTATAACATGTGTACTGATGCAGTTCAAGAAAGCAGCTCACCCCGCCAACCCGACACCATTCTAACTCCACCGTCCCAGTTCTGAAACCAAGGAAAGTATGTTTGAGCTTGCTAAGGTATTTCTACGTGGCAGAGTCTGGCTGGGGATGGGGTTTCAATGATGAAGAGTGCTGCGGGGGGGTGTCCCTGCTTGTGAGGGGTGGTGTTGTGGCAGGGGTGCCATTGGGTTGGGATATCTGGTCGACATGGACGGGTTGGACCGACGAGTCTGTTTCTGTGCTGTACATCTCGATGACTTGGCTCATTAAAAGAAAATACACCAATTGTGCAGAGGTTTTAAATAGCACTTCCTTGATGCAAGTCCAAAACTAGAGGGCATAGGTTTAATGCGAAAGGGGAAAGATTTAAATAGGACCAGAGGTTGATACGTATGTGGAGTGAACTGCTAGAGGAAGTGGTAGAGGTGAGTGCAATTACAACATTCAAAAGACATTTGGATAGGTACATAGATAAGAAAGGTTTAGAGGGATATGGGCCAAAAGCAGGCATTTGGGACTAGTTTAGTTTTGGAAACCTGGTTGGCATGGGTGAGTTGGACTGAAGGGTCTTTTTTGATGCTGTAAGACTCTGACTTACACTCCTGCACCGAAGTCATTATAAGATATTGTGTTATAGGTTATCTTTATTAATACACTCACCAGCTCACTATATTCATTAATACTGGGTTCCTGTTCATCCATTCATAAGCATTTACTAACCTGTTGCTTACTATAACACAGTTTCTTTCATTCATTAAACCATGGATCTGTAATATGTTTTACTATCATAAGATAGACCAAATTTAAAACAACCCTTTTTAATCAAACCAACCCTTTTAAACCCATTATTGCATTTTCACACGTTATAAGCAGTGTTTACCTCTGAATAGAATATAGAACAATACCATCCTCGCCATCATGTCTCCACGAAACATTATTATACTAATCAGCCCTTACCAAAGATCTCCTGAACCTGGATAGTTTACAGAACACCAAATAGTTTCCTCAATTAGCACAAACTTGTTAAATACCTTTTAACTGAACCATTATCCCTTTAGGAAACTAACTGTCAAAACAGGGCTTTGGTGAAATTGCATGTATGAATGAAGCCCACACTGGCAAATAGTAAACAAATCTCACAACCCAGCTGCGATAATCAGTTTAGTATCCTTTATTTTTAAATTAAATATATGTACATTTTCTAACTTATTTGGTTAAAAATCTCACAACACTAGGTTATAGTCCAACAGGTTTATTTGGAAGCACGAGTTTTCGAAGGGCTACTTCCTCATCAGGTGGTCATGGAACAGGACCATAAGACACAGAATTTATAGCAAAAGTTTACATTTATAACAGAAGTTTTCAGCATGTGGCTGAAATTTATTAAACAAACTTTGATTAAGTTTTTCATCTTTTAGAATTAAATCCCATATTAACACATTAACAAACTGAAACTAGCAAAACCATTTCAAAAAATGAAAATCTTAATCTGTTTCTTTAATGTATTTCAGCTGCATGACATTGTAACCTTTTGCTGTAAATGCTGTGTCTTATAGTCCTGCTCCACAACCACCTGATGAAGAAGCAGTGTTTTGAAAGCTAGTGCTTCCAAATAAACCCTGTTGGACTATATCAGGACTATAACATGGCGTTGTGTGATTTTAAACTTTGACCACCCAAGTCCAGCACCAGCTCCTCCAAATCATAACTAATTAGAACATATAGGCCTAGTATTTTTACTAACATTTACTAACTTAAAAGTCAAAAGAACTAACACGTCTTAATTACATAGACAGACTAGACAAACACTCTTAATCCCGTCAGAAGTAATAGCCAAGACTTAGCACATGCTTTAACTCATCTCCTGTCTCCCAGGACAGAAGCCTTTCACACCTTTGTGTACTGTAGATGAAACAATGTAACACCATAGTAATGGAATTTTAATATATGTTAGAACTGGATGAAGGGGCTCTTGTAAGAATTGTACTTTTTGGATTCTATTGCCACCTCGAACATGTAATGCGATTGCTGAATGAAAGAGTCTATTTTTGCCGCTCTCAGATTTCGGTCGTTATTTGAATACAATCCCACAGGAGTGATATCAGCCATTGAGAAAGTCCCAGTTCTGACAGAAATATGATATCTGTACTTGGCTGACCACTCCACTTCACTACTTCTTCCCTTTGATGAGCCATAAAATCCAGTGAAAGAGAATAATCCCTTCCTACAATTCATGATGGCAATTAACTTGTTCCTCAGGATGTTAAAAAAAGTATTTATTTTTAGGACTTCTTGTGACCATCAGATGTCATAAAGCCCTTTGCAGTATTGTTTTAATACAAGATATGCAGAAGCTGATATGGACTCTGCAAACCTCCACATGTGATACTATATTTTTGTGATGTATATTGAGGAATAAATATCGGCCAAGACCCCGGCATGCATTTGAGGTATCTGAGCTGCATACTGATGGTGGTTGCAGAATCAACTTATGATACTGGAAGTCATTGTCGCATGTGGAAGTCTGTACAGAAGGTAAACAACAGGAATGCTGCTCCATGCAGTCATTCAAAATAGTGCTGTGGACTGTTTTTCACTCACCAATTATAGTGTATTCTAATGTCTTATCTGAATGACTGAACCTATGGCAAAACAGCACATGTACAGTTTACCACATGCTGGGAAGCTGATGCTCCACATCCATCTCCCCTTTGCTTTCAGTATCCTCCACTTCCTCATCCTTAGTTTGTTGACATCAACAGTGCATGCAGATGCTTCCTGAAATCTGTCATGGCCAGTTATCATCATGAGACACCTCTGCACATTGCAGGGGCCATTTTGCCATTCTGGATGATCACTCGAAAATGAATTTGCCATTATGCGTATTTACTTTTGGCATTGGTTGACCTTTTTGGGTTTTGAGTGCTCACTTTGTATATTTTTTCTTCAAGGCTTATGGAATGTCTGCATTGCCATTAAATTTGATAAGAGGTACAAGGAATGTGGTTTATGAAAGACTTCAGAATACCGAAGACCTTGAAGAAGTGGAACAGCAAGTGGAAAAGATTAAATCCAAGGTTTGGGTAAAAGCGTTCATGTCAGTATGCATTATATTTCAAGATCTTTTAACGATTTTCAAAAGAAAGGATGCATTGATTCTGAATGTATTTTACTCGTTTTCTAAAGTTCACTGGGATCCTGATAATTAAAAAACTAATGAGTTAATCTTTGATAAAGGTCCTCCAAAGTTTGCAATTATTTTGGCATTATAATCATAGCACTGCATTAGCGATCAAAAGATTGTGAATTTTAAACCCATCAAAGCACACTGAAAAAGTAAATTGAATTGGTCAAAGCAGGTACACTTAGAACATTTAAAAAACATTTGGACAAGTATATGAATAGGAAATGTTTTGAGGGATATGGGCAAAAGAGAGTGGTTTACTTTGATTAACCTGGTCAGCATGGGCAAGTTGGACCAAAGGGTCAGCTTCCATGCTGAATGACTAGATTCTGTTCATAGAGTCATACAATCATTTGTAGGCTGACACAAGTAAAGGAACTCAAAAGCTGCTGTTAACTTTAATTTCCAAATGCTTTCCTAATGATTTTCTACAAGGAATTTTCCACCTACTCCAATCATCCAATGTATTTTTGACTTTGTGCTCTCAGAGAAGCCAGTAAAATATTAACAAGTCAGAGTCACCCAGATCTCTCGTTTTTTTTAATTTGAAAGGATCAAACATGGTAATTTTGATAGGTGGATAGGGGCATTAAAAATAGATCAAACATACAATGCTGTCAGAATGGCTGTTGTTTTGGAGGAGTTCAAAGAATTCACTTTCTCACCAGGAGCAGCGTGATGGCTCAGTGGTTAGCACTGCTGCCTTACAGTGCCAGGGATCCATCTTCAATTCCAGCCTCGGGCGACTGTCTGTCTGTCTGTGTGGAGTTTACACGTTCTCCCTGTGTGGGTTTCCTCCGGGTGTTCCAGTTTATCCCGCAGTCCAATTATATTGGATTAGGTGGATTGACCATGCTAAGTTGCCTGGAGTGTCCAGGAATGTGTAGGTTAGTTGGATTAGCCATGCAGGGTTACAGGGATAGGGTAGGGAGGTAGTTTTGGTAGGATGCTCTTCAGAGGGTCAGTGTGGCTAGGATGGGCCAAATGGTCTATTTCCACACTGTAAGGAATGCTATGATCTTGGTTAGTAGTACACACTCATTATCTTGTGCAGGCTCTAGTTGGGTTTAGATTATAAACAGAGGAACTTTCAGTCAGTACATGTCAGACTCAGGCAATCAGTTACAGTAAATGCTGTAAAATCTCATTTTTCCAAGGCAAAACTGTGAAGGCAATCCTGGCCAAGGTTAGAAGTAAGAAACAGATTGGTAACTAGGAGTTACTCAGTTAAGATCAAGTTAGCCAGACTTTTGAAATAAAACACAACAGAAGAAGTCACCCATCATTTTTAAAATTTTAGTATTCTAGAAATTCTCAGCCAAGTTTGTAGAGGATTTCCTCAAGATAGTTTTAATTATTCAACTGATGAAAATATGTGGTTACACAGAAAATCATAAAGTATTTTCTAGTATTTCTGGAGAATATCTATATTATTTTTTCCCAAATCATATATCTACTGATCTTTTGCAAATCTTTCAATAAAACATGAAAGGGTTCAGAAAGATTAACAAGGATATTACCAGAGTTGGAGGATTTGAGTTATAGGGAGAGGTTGAATAGGCTAGAACAGTTTTCCCTGGAGAGTCGAAGGCTAAGGAGTGACCTTATAGAGGGTTATAAAACCATGAGGGGCATGAATAGGATAAATAGACAAAGCTTTTCCCTAAGGTGGAGGAGTCCAGAACTAAGGGGCATAGGTTTAGGGTGAGAGGGGAAAGATATAAAAGAGACCTAAGGGGCAACCTTTTCATGCAGAGGGTGGTACATGTATGGAATGAACTGCCAGAGGAAGTGTTGGAGGCTAGTACAATTGCAACATTTAAAAGGCATCTGGATGTATATATGAATAAGAAGGGTTTGGAGGGATATGGGCTGGGTGATGGCAAGTGGGACTAGATTGGGTTGGGATATCTGGTTGGCAAGGGAAAGTTGGACCAAAGGGTCTGTTTCTGTGCTGTACATCTCTATGACTCTAAAACATTACATTTCGTTAGAATCTACACAGGAGCATTATGAAGCAAAATATGAAATAGTGCCAATTGACTTAATAGACCAGATAATAAAAAGCTTGGTCAAAGATGTAAGCTTTAAAGAGTGTCATAAAGGAAAAAGTGTTGGGAGTGAGTTCCAGAGCTTGGAGCATTGGCAGCTGAAAGCATAGTCATAATGTTGGAGTGATCAAAATCAAGAGTGATCAAGAGGCTAGATTTAGAGGATCATAAGAATTCCAGAGGGTTGTGGGACTGCAGGACATTAGAGGTAAGATTAAAAAGGTCCTGGAGATATTTATTAATGTAGTACAGTAAACACAGGATGGTGGGTAAACAGGACTTAGCATGAGTATGGAGATAGGGTATTAAAGTTTTAGGTGGTCGTGTTTACAGAGATGTTGGTCAGGAGGTATGATTGAGGGTCATAGCAGCAATCTTAGAAAGATGAGAATAGGCAGGTTTCATGCAGGGATGGTGAGAGGAATTTGGTAGCATGTCTTGGGTGTCAGATATGACTCCAAGCAGTAAAGCAATTTGGATCTGTATCATACAGCTGCCAAGGAGCGAAAGGAGTTCGTGACTAAGGAGTGGGGTTTGTAGTAGGTATTGAAGACAATGGCTGCACTCTTCCCAATACTCCCAAAGCCAAACTGGATTGTGTGAAAGTCGGCACATTCTAATATCCAAATTGTAAGCTTGCTTGAATATTTATTTACATCAGAGAAATAGATTACTTGAACTGTGCTTTACAATGCTCATTGAATTTTCTAACAGTGTGTGGATGGCCGCCCACTTTCCACGGGGGACCGGAAAGCATTACAGAAGCTGCAGGAAAAGTTGCGGACACTTAGAAGAAGAGACAGACACCTGGAAACTGCAGAGAGAAGTTGTTGGTTAAAGTTTTGCTGTGCTCTACGACCCCTTAAGGTGCATTTGGCAGTATACATTACAAATGACCTATTGTAGACACTTTTGTGCGTAAAGGTCTGATGTCCAAAAACTAATGTCCTTAGGATCAAAGCCTATGCCAGAATTCAAACTTTTCCAAATTTTGCACATAAGACTTGAAAGGGCTGGAAAAGTTGCAGAAGAACGTCCTGCTGTTGTTCTCTTTCTCAGAAGCAATCCTTGTCCCTGTCAGCTAGTGGAGTGGGCAGCTTTTCATCTACAGAATAGATCAGGCTGCGGGTGGAGAGACATCTTAAAGTCTTGGTTTGTATTTGCACAATACTTGCATTCCATTCTTTAGGATCAGCCTGAAACTGGCTATGTTTATAAAATCAAAATATTTGACTAAATATTGTTATGACACAGGGTAAACCCTTCTGCTAATTAAACCAAGCACACAATGCTTCAGTGGTTAGCACTGCTGCCTCACAGTGCCAGGGACCCAGGTTCAATTTCTGCCCCGGGTGACTGTCTGAGATTACATCTTCAAGTTGTTCAGTCACGTGACAGGTGCCTGCATTCACTCTTTCTTAAAGGTACAGTACATGCCTTCAACTTCATAATACTATCAAAAATGTCCAATTTTTGGACAGCTACAGTTTGAATTATGTACCTGAACTTGCATAACTCTTGAATATAATTTCAGTAGATGGATTTTTTTTCTGACTTTGGGCATGGCTTACAACATCGTGGACAAAGCTGGAATTTCTAATGATCATTTGACTCCAGCATCTTCTTGTCTGATATTAAATACCATGCCCAGAATATCTTGGTTTGTGTGATATCTAAACATCATGCCCAGAATGATACTTAAACAAAATGGTCCTCAAATAATGCACTTTAAAAGAACAGACTCATCAGTATTCAGAATTCTGGACACATTTCCATTAGTAGCAAGGGGGACAAAGTAGCGTAAAATCTGTAACAGATGTGCAGTGAAGGCAGTGTGGCAGAGTGGAGACCTTTTTTTGTTTTAAAGTCCAAGTGGTTCACTCAGTGTTAGGTGGTCAAACAGATGGCTCAATTTTGAGCATTTGAAAATATATTTCCACAGGTCAAGGTTCTTCTCAGAAAGTGTTATCGGTTTAATTTCTCCCCCTGTCTTAGAGAGTTGGAGCATGAAATCCATTCAGTAATTGAAACATTTGTGTTGTAGTAGAAGGCACTGCTATAAATAATTTCAGATACATACAGCAATGTTTTGTTTGGTTTTTAATCAGCTTTTTTTATTGCTGGTGGGAATGGAAATGACCAATATAAATCATACGCAAATTGTACTGAGCACCTATCGAAGTTTTTCTGATTCAGATTTTTAAGGAAATGGCATGAATTGATTCTATCCCACTGCCCAAGCAAGAGAGTATGTGGATGCTTTGATTTGATCTATTACTATCACGTACTGAGCTACAGTGAAAAATGTTGTCCTTCCTGAAGAAGAGCTACATCTGAAACTTCACTTCCCCACCTCCTGATGCTGCCTGGCTTGTTGTGTTCTTCCAGCCTCCTACTAGTCTACTTTGGATTCCAGCATCTGCGGTTTTTTTTATCTGTAACTTGTGTGCTTTACAGGCACATGGCACTATACAAGTACATCAGGCTAACAAAACAGAGTGCAGGATGCAGTGTTACAACTGCCTAGAGGTTGCAGAGAAAGATCAGTATTAATATTTAAGAGGTCCATATACAAATCTGATAACAGTATGGGAGAAGCTGTTCTTGAATCTCGTTGGACGTGTATTCAAACTTTTATATCTTCAGCCTGAGAAAAGAGACAAAGAGAGTATAACCGGAATGGGAGGGATCTTTGATTATGTTGGTTGCTTTCCTGATGCAGTGGTAAGTATAGATGAATTTAGTGGATGGGAGATTGGTTTGCATGATGGGCTGGCTACCTTCATAACTCTCTATATTTTTGTAGTCTTGGGAAGAGCTGTTGCCATACCATGGTGTGATGCATCTAGATAGGATGCTTTCTGTGGTGCATTTATAAAGGTTTGTAAGCATCTTTATGAACATGCAGAATTTCCTTTGCCTCCTGAGGAAGTAGAGGCATGTTGTGCTTTCTTGACTGTAGTATCAACGTGGGTAGATGAGGACATATTGTTGGTGATCATCACTCCCACAAGCTTGACACTCTTGACTGTCTCCACCTCAGCACCATTGATGCAGAGCGGGGCATGCCCTCCAATCCACTTCCTGAAGTCAATGATCAACTCTCGTTTTGCTGACATTGATGGAGAAATTGTTGTCTTTACATCGTGCCGCTAAGCACACCATCTCCTTCCTTTAAGTAAAAAATGAGGTCTGCAGATGCTGGAGATCACAGCTGAAAATGTGTTGCTGGTCAAAGCACAGCAGGCCAGGCAGCATCTCAGGAATAGAGAATTCGACGTTTCGAGCATAAGCCCTTCATCAGGAATGAGAGAGAGTAGCCAAGCAGGCTAAGATAAAAGGTAGGGAGGAGGGACTTGGGGGAGGAGCGATGGAGGTGGGATAGGTGGAAGGAGGTCAAGGTGAGGGTGATAGGCCGGAGTGGGGTGGGGGCGGAGAGGTCAGGAAGAAGATTGCAGGTTAGGAGGGCGGTGCTGAGTTGAGGGAACCGACTGAGACAAGGTGGGGGGAGGGGGAATGAGGATTTGTTGTAGGGACAAGGTGGGGGGAGGGGAAATCTCCTTCCTTTGCACGGTGGCACAGTGGTTAGCACTGCTGCCTCACAGCGCCTGTAGACCCGGGTTCAATTCCCGACTCAGGCGACTGACTGTGTGGAGTTTGCACGTTCTCCCCGTGTCTGCGTGGGTTTCCTCCGGGTGCTCCGGTTTCCTCCCACAGTCACAAAGATGTGCGGGTCAGGTGAATTGGCCATGCTAAATTGCCCGTAGTGTTAGGTAAGGGGTAAATGTAGGGGAATGGGTGGGTTGCGCTTCGGCGGGTCGGTGTGGACTTGTTGGGCCGAAGGGCCTGTTTCCACACTGTAAGTCTAATCTAAAAAAAAAATCTAATTTACTCTGTCTTGTCATTGTTTAAGATCTGACCTACAGCAATGGTGTTGTCAGCAAATTTGTAAATGGGGTTGATGTGGAATGTAGCCACACAGTCGTGTTTGTAAAAGGAGTATAGTAGGTGACTTGCACAGCCTTGTGGGGCACCAGTATTGAAGATTATTGTGGAGGATTATTGTTGAGGATTATTGTGGAGGAGGTGTTGCCTATCTTTACTGACTGCAGTTTGTTGGTCAGGAAGTTGAGAATCCAGTTACAGAGGGGTAAAGTGGCGACCTAGGTCGCAGAGATCAGAAATGAATTTTTTTGGAATTATGATGTTAAAGGCGGAGGTGTAGTCAATAAGGTAGGAGCCTGATATAGGTATTTTTTTTGTCCGGATGTTCCAGGGAGATGATGTCTGCCATGGACCTGTAGCTTTGATAGGCAAATTGCAAGGGATCAAGGCAGTAGGGGAGGTTGGAGTTGATATGACCTATGACCGCCCCTCCAGGCAGGGAGGTTGGAGTTGATGTGAGCCATGACCACCCTTCCAAGGCACTTATTATAGATGTCAGAGCTTTCAGGCAATAATCACTGAAATTACTACAGGGTTTTTCTTTGGCGCTGGAATAATAGAGATCTTCTTGAAGCAAGTGAGGACTTCAGATAGTGGTAAGGAGAGATTGAAGATTTCTGCGATTAGTCCCACCCGCTGGTCTGCGCAGAATCTGAGTGCATGGCTGGAAACTCCATCCGGGCTGCTGTCTTCCTGTGGGTTCACCCTTAGGAAGGCTGATGTAACGTGTTGCAGTGACCAATAGTCAGGTGCATCTGAGTCTTTTGGGACGGATGGTGTGGATTCACTGCCCTTCAATTCAAATTGAGTGTAGAATGCATTGAGTTCATCAGTAGTGATGAAGTTTTGTTCGTGATTCAGTTCGACTTAGCCTTTTAGCCTGTTATATCGCGTAAGTCTTGTCACAGACAATGGGTGTCCATATGGTTAATCAGGGTCTCGAGCTTAGATTGATATTGCTTCTTGGGGTCCATGATGCCTTGTAAAGGTTGTACCTGGATTTTCTGTCAAGGTCACCCGACTTGGACATCTCAGACCTGAACTTGAGCAAGGAGTGAATCTTCCAGTTCAGCCATAGTTTCCATCTGAGGAATGTTCGATTGATTTCTTTGGCGCAGTGGCATCTACACACTCACGAGTGAAGTCTGTAACAGTAGTGGCATACATTTTTAAGTTGACCACTGAGTTCTTGAATATGGAGCAGTCTACTGACTATAGGCAGTCCCGTAGAAGACCTTCTGTTTCCTCAGTAGCCCAAAACTGCACTGCTTTCTGTACTGGGTCTGCATGCTTCAGTTTCTGTGTTTCTGGAAGGAGAACCACAGCGTTGTGACCTGATCCTCCAAACTGTGATTGGGGAATGGAGCAGTAGCTTTCTTTGGTTGTATAGCAATGATTAAGATTGTTCAGACCTGCTGAGACAGGAGATGTGTTGATGATATTTTGTAACACATTCTTGAGGGATTGAAGTCACCAGCTACAATAAAAAAGAGAATTCCTTTTCAAGCCTATTTGTAGCGTTGTGTAAATCAACAGGTGCATTCTTCACTTCTACATGGGGTGCGATGTAGACTGCTGTCAGGATGACAGAGGTGTATTCAGGAGGCAGGTAATGTGGTCGGCATTTCAGTGTTAAAGGACTCGCCAGGGTTACCACATCTGTGTACCAGGAGGTTTTGATTAGGAAGCAGTCCCCTCCATCCCTTGCCTTACCCAGGAATGCCAAGCAGTCCATTTGGTGAACTGAGAAAAGGCACAGTCAAGTGTAGCAGGGGGTGAGCCAGGTGTCTGTGAAACAGAGCATACAAGTTTCTCAATTCTGTTTGGAAGGTGTGTCTGACTTGTTTTCAGTGGCTTGGATGTTTGTCAGAAATATGCTGGGGAGGAATGATTTGAAATCTTTGACTTTCTGTCTCACTTGACGTCCAGCACATCTCCTACATTTCCTGGGTAGGTGGCTGCTCCGGGTCAACCTTGGGCATCAGTGAGGGAAATCTGCTGCTGCAGAAGGATAGGGTCCTGGGCCCCATTCGCGGCATTGAGCATTCTGGGCATGTCTTGTGGTCAAAATAATTGAGCCTCCTCATTGTCAGGTCTTGTTGCCGTGCCAGTAAGGCCTCAGCTCCGGGTTTCCACAAGCTCAAGGAAGTTGGGCCTGCACGAGGCCAGAAGTCTTTGAACTCTCTGGACTTGCAGTTCCAGCGTGGGCAGGTTAAGTGGGTACTTCTGATGGGGCTCTGGGCACCACAAAGCATTAAGGGGAAATAATGGGTTATCTCAAGCTCCACTTACCTGCAGGCAGGTGTACAAATAGAAAGCTTATATGAAATGTATATTAATACCTGAAAGGTTTATATGAGTTTAAGATCATTTTTAACCAGAATTTACTTAAACTGTGTCATGATCTGGCACGTTGGTTCAGAAATACATAAATTGGGAGGTTGGTTTATTAAGGTGCTGTTTTCGAAAGCTGGTTCATTATTTTAGCTAGAATTTTTGAATGTTACTTATTTTTCTTTTCATCTGAATATCTTATGTTTCTATTAATAATTTTTACATGCGTATAATGTGGTTTATGTATTTAGAGGGCTTTAATTCTTTTATCAGATGTGGATGTTGATGACTAAAATCAACATTTATTGCCTATCCATACTACTTTATGAGAACATGGTGGTGGTCTGCCTCCTTGAACCACTGCAGGTGTGGGTTGTATATGCATCCAGAGTTCTATGATTTTAACACTGCGACAGTGAAAGAACAGCAATATGGCTTGGAGAGAAACTTGCAAGTGGCTGTGTTCCAATGCTCTGCTGCCCTTGTCATTCTTTATTATCTTTATTTTATGTGTAGGTGGGTGCATGTAAGTCAGTCTTTTCATGCATATAAGAGCACAGCTTAACAGATCCGTGGCACTCATTGCACTGGGTGATATCACTCCATTGTCGATAAGTTTATTTTAATTGATTAATAAGTCATGTGGATCATTTACTATACATACATCATATTGTAAAGAAAAAGCATACCATGTAGACATAATTGATCAATAAAAATTGACAAAGTTGCCTTACAGGCTAATTAGTTGTATTCTGACAACATTGTTTTAATGTCATTAAATATTGCCTGTCAGTAAGTGCAACCTGCTCTTAATTTCATCTTCTTTAAAGCAAATAATTTGGAATTTCTAATGCAAAAATCACTGTATTACGTAGGCTATGATCTGCTGTATTTTATTTCCTTTTCAGTAACTGTCATGCTCTGTTCTTTCCTGCTGAATGCACATCCAAGTGGTTGTAAAATGAATAGCTTTGCTTTGTTAAAAATGACATTTATTACAGCACCATTGGTTTCCTAGTAACTCATATAATCAATTTAGAGACTAGAAACATATCTGGAATCCTTCCATTCTGATAAACATTCCAAGCAACATAATTTCTTTCATATTGTAACCATTTCTTCTGAGTTGTAGCTGTATACTCTTAGAAAATAAATTATTGCTTTTGGAAGCAACTAATATTCAATTTATGTATATATATTGGATCATAATTGTCACATCCTTAATTTAAAACAGAAAGCTAGGAGTTTTAACTCTAACTGTGCTGTTGTAAGATTAATTAATTGACTACAAATGCTTGAGGTATTACTTTCCAAAGAATGTTTTTGTAAGGGTATTTGAAAAATAATAACTTTTAAAACTCAGTGACTTCATATACGTTGTTGCAAGATTGATGTCAAGTAACATGGAAAATGTTTTAAACTTAGACAAAGCACCATTTCTAATCATTTAAAGATGGATTAATTAATCATGAGAAAAAATTTGTTACAGATATATACTTTTATGTTTTTGGACATGGCAAATGTTTTCTGGCATGACAGACGTTTTATGAAGATCAAAATGCAAACAAGAAGGATTGATCTGGTTACTTAGCCTTTACTATTGAGATAAGCATCTTAATAAACCAACTTCCCAATTTATTTTTCTCTGCACTATGGCGTCAGATCTCATGGCACAGTTCAAGTAAATTCTGGTTGAGAATGAACCTTTCAGGTATCAATATATGTTTCATATAAACTTTCTACTTGATCACCTGCCTGCAGGTAAATGTTTTGAGATAATGCAGTAAATTTTTAGTGTGTGCTGGTAAATAGTGTGATTGGTAAAACTTTTTTTCCTCATTTATCTGTTATTTGATATTATAGTTGGACTAAGTTAAGCTTAAAGGTAAAAATGGCAAGCGATGCCAGACATGTGTTATGCTCCTCTTGCTCAACGTGAGAACTCAGAACATGGATGATGTCCCTGACACCTTCAAGTGCAGGAAGTGTTTCCAGCTCTTGTTAGACCGTATGGTGGCTCTGAAACTGGAGAAGGGGAATGGGTGACCCAAAAGGCAGAGAAAGAGCAAGAAGGCAGTGCAGGTGGCCCCTGCAGTCATCTCCCTCCAAAACAAGTATACAGTTTTCGATACTGTTCTTTGTATGGGAAGGAGAATGCCAAGATTTTTCACCCAAAGCTTTGAGATTTAAGTCAGAAGTTTTACCCATGTATCTTTACTGTAAATATATCAAATACATCAAAGTCTTTCACAAGCAGAACATTTGGAAAATCATAACCTAATCAAGCAAATTCAGCATGGCTTCATGAAAGAGAAATCTGCCTGACTATTGTATTAAAGTTTTTCGAAGAAGTCTTAACCAGAGTGGATAGAGGAGCACCAGATGCTGTTCAACAAGGTATCTCTCAAAAGCTTTAGTCATAAGTCTGTGCTGTAGTGGGTAGAGTATTGACTAACGGGTATGTGAACTGCACTGCCAGCGATGATAGTAAAATCAGATGCATTAGGGACATTTAAGCGACCCTTGAATAGGCCCGTGAATGAGAGTAAAATGAGAGGTATGTAGATTAGTTTGATCTTAGAATAGGATAAAGTATCAGCATAATATCAAGGGCTGAAGGGCCCGTACTGTGCTGTACTGTTTTTCTGTTCTATGCTCATGCAGTCAGCTGAGGGTGGAATTTGCACCTGGGTCCCTGGCACTGTGAGGCAGCAGTCCTAACCACCAAGCCAAGAGCTGAAAGGCCTGTACTGTTCTATTTTCTATGTTCTATTATTATGGGTAGGGAACAGCGAATGCAGATAAGGGTTTCTTTTTTGGGTCGGCAACCTGTAATCGATGGTATTCCACAGGATCAGTGCTGGGACCACAACTGTTTATACTGTATATTACTGACATGGGGAAGAAAGTAAAAGTACTGTTGCCAAATTGGCAGGCAACTCAAAATTAGGTGGAAAGGCATGTTGTGAAGTATACAATATACAGAGTTTACAGAGATATTGATAGGATAAGTAAGCATGTAAAGATTTGGCAAATGGAACATAACATGGGAAAAAGTGAAGTTGTTCATTTTGGAAGGGGGGACAAAAGAACAGTGTTATTTAAATGGATACAAAGCAAAAAGAGCTGTCACACAAAGGGACGTTGGGTATTTGTGGATAAAGCTAGCACACGTGTAGCAGAATCAGGAAGACCAATGGATGTTGACCCTTATTTCAAGAGGGTTGAAGTATAAGAGGAGCGAAGTCTTATTGCAACTGTATAACATGCTGAAGAGACCACATCTGGTGTATTGTGAGCAGTTTTGTTTCCTCTGTCTAAGGAAAGGTATAATTTCATTGGAGGCAGTTTAGAGAAGGTTCATGAGAATGATTTCTGGGAGGGAAGGATTATCTTCTGTGCAAAGGCTAAGCAGGTTTAGCCTCTGCTCACTGGGGTTTAGAAGAGTGTGAGGTGATCTCATTGAAACATATCACTGTTAAAGTGCTTAATAGGGAATGCTGAGAGGATGTTTCTCTTCATGGGAGAGTCTAGGACCAGAGGGCATAGTCTCAGAATAAAGAAGTGCCGATTTAAAATTGAAATGTGGAATTTCTTCTCTGAGGGTTGTGAGTCTTTCGAACTCCTTGCCACTGGGAAATGTAGAGGCAGAATCCTTATATGTATTTAAGGCTGTAATAGATTTTTGATCAAAGGTTACGTGAAAATGCAGGAAAGTTAGTGTAAGGAATATCAGAACCATCATGGTACTATTGAAGCCAAACAGCGAATTCATGTTCCTAAATCTTATGGTCTTTATCGTCTTACACAAGAGAGTGCCTATAAGAGCAAACCGCATTCAAACTATGACTTTATCAGCAATCTGTATTATTGCAATAATTTGTTTTCATTAATAATTTATTGGCCCACAGATTCCATTTATATTAAAACATTTCTGAGCAGGTTTAAATTGACTCAGATCATGTGTACAGTGATGTCCCAATCCCTTAAACAAGGTTGAGTATTGAAAACGTATCTTGCATTGATTTCACTTCCTGTCTTCTGGATGCAGGTCCTACATACCTAGCATCAGACCTGCACTGAGAGTAAGTTACCACATTACTAATTTGTCTGAATGACAGAGCATCATCTTTGGGTTGAAGTAGCATTCTGTTAGTGGAATACACTATCTGCTGCTGCAGCAAAATAACAATGTTAAACAGCTAGCTTCACCTGTTCTTCAAATATTTGAGATACCTTACATTTGTGATCTTGTGCTTAATTGCGTTTAACTTTGATATCTCATTAAACTGTTTGGTTGAAAATCTATAACATGCCATTAATTTCTCCAGAATTTGGTTTTACCCTGTAAAACATTTTATTTGATCACTGAAATTTGTCAAATATAATTCCTCAGGAGGCACTAGAGCACTGTTGTTCAGTGCATTTTGTCGTTACTAATTAAGGGGATAGGTCTGAGGTCAGATGGAACAAGCTGCCAGAGGAAGTGGTGGAGGCAGGTACAATTAGAACATTTAAAAGGCATGTAGTAGAGGGAAATGTGTCAAATGCTGGCAAGTTTGACTAGATTGATTTGGAATAACTGGATAAGTTGGACTGAAGGGTCTGTTTTCGTGTTGTGTAACTCTATGACTCAGTCCAGTTGTACATTCATTGAAGAAATGGTGTTGCAGTAAATTTTCTCATAACTATCCACTTTGTGTTGTATTTTGATTTTATATAGCTGACATATGCTTATATTGTGAATGAAATATGATGAATGTGAACTTAAGATTGTTCCCTGTTTTACAGATTGCTCTGGGGATATTTTTGATTTTGGTGGCCCTTCTGTTCATCATTGCTCTTTTTCTGTCAAAGTAAGTTTATTGCGATTACTTCAGAATCGTTATATACACTAGCTTTTTGAAGAAAAGGAATAGATAATGACCAAAGTAATTATTATGTTATCTACAACAGTCTAAAGATATTTAAACACTTTATGAATTGAGATTTGTTTACTTTGCTTTGAGTTTGATGGATATGGTTCTTTAACACTGGAATTGGAAACTCATGAAGCAACGTTGCTATATTGATGTGAGAAACTGTAAAAATTGTAAAGCAAGGCAAATATTCAACTTATATAAAATGATAAATTTCCTTGTTAGTGTGTCAAAATTACTTATTCAGCTTCTAATATAATTCCATTGAGGGAGGCAATGGAACATGTATAATCTGGGAAATAGGAAGCAGCAAAACCCTATTTTAATAGAAGGTTAGAGGAGATGGATAGTGAAGGAGTAGATGGGAAAGAAAGAAGAGAGTCTCAAAGTGAGTGCTGAATAAGGAAAATCCATACCAGCCTTTCAGATGGGTCATAGTACCGAGCAAGGAGTAGTGAGCCAAAAGGATGGTGAGAGAACCTGTGGATGGGAATTGCAGTAGATTGAGTAGGACGCAGGGAGTCAAGGAGTTGCTGTAAAGTGGGAAGATAGAGTAGAGTAGAGATACAAGGCTACTCTCTGAAGGACAACTCCAGAGAGTGGGGAGATAGCTGGCAATATATTTTGAAGCTATCATTGTATAACAATAGAAAAGGTAATTGTACATGGTGTTACTTGGTCAAACTTTGAATCAGCAGGATGGCAGATGAAAAATAAGCTGGTTACTGATGGTCATTACTCATTATGGGAAGGATTGGAATGGGGGTGTATGTGTTGACTCTTGACTTTTAAGTGGTCACCTGTCTTTCACCCACTAGGTCTGGTCCCAATCAGATCCCACCTCAACCTCCGGCTTTCTAACGAAAATAATTCTAAGCCACTCAACCTCTCTTCATAGCTAGCACCCTCCATACCAGGCCACATCCTGGTGAACCTCCTCTGCACTCTCTCCAAAGCACCTACATCCTTTTGGTAATATGGCAACCAAAACTGTATGTAGTATTGCAAATGTGGCTGAACCAAAGATCTATACAACTGTAACGTGACCTGCCAGCTCTTGTCCTCAATATCCCATCCAATGCAGGAAAGCATGCCATATGCCTTCTTGACCACTCTATTGACCTCCTTCAGGGTACAATGGACCTGAACACCTGGATCTCTCTTGTACGTTAATTTTCCCCAGGACGTTTCTACTTACTGTATAGTATGTTTTTGAATTGGTTCCTCCAAAATGCACCACCTTATATTTCAACCTCATCTGTCATTACTCCATCCAACTCTCCAATCTATTCTCTGACAGTCCCCTTCACTATCTGTTACTCCACCAATCTTAGTGTAATCTGCAAACTTGCTAATCAGACCACCTATACCTCCCTCCAGATCATTTATGTATATCAACAAGAACAGTGGCCCCATGCACGGATCCCTGTGGAACACCACTGGACACAGTTCTCCCTTCCACTACTACTCTTTATCTCCTGTTGTCCAATCGGTTCTCTATCCATCTAGCTCATACACCCTCGACTCCATGCAACTTAACTTTTTCCATCAGCCTACCATGGGGAACCTTATCAAATGCCTTAGTGAAATTAATGCAAATGACATCTATAGCCTTTCCCTCATCAATCAACTTTGTCACTTCCTCAAAGAATTCTATTAAGTTGATAATTCATGACTTTACCTGCACAAAACCATGCTCCCTATTACTGATAATCTCATTTTCTTCCAAATGTAAATAGATCCTATCCCTCAGTATCTTCTCCAGCAACTTCCCTATCAGAGACGTCAGGCTCACCGGTCTACAATTACCTGAATTATCCTTGCTACACTTCTTAAACAAGGGGACAACGTCAGCAATTCTCCAGTCCTCTGGGACCTCACCCATGTTCAAGGACGCTGCAAAGATATCTGTTAAGGCCCCATCTATTTCCTTCCTTGCTTCCCTCAGTAACCTGGGATAGATCCCATTCCGACCTGGGGACTTGTCCACCTTAATGCCTTTTAGGATACTCAACCGTTTCTCTTGCCTTATGCCGACTTGACCTAGAGTAGTCAAGCACCTATCCCTAATCTCAACATCCGTCATATCCCTCTTCTCGGTGAATATCGGCACAAAGTACTAATTAAAAATCTCATCCATTTTCTCTGACTCCACGCATAACTTCCCTCTTTTGTCCTGAGTAGGCCAATCATTTCTTCTAATTCCCTCTTGCTCCTTATATACAAATAGAAGGCTTTGGGATTTTCCATAACCTTGTTTGCTGAAGATATTTCATGACCCCTTTTGACCCTCTTAATTCCTCGTTTCAGATTGGTTCTACTTTCCTGATATTCTTCCAAAGCTCTAACTATAAATGAATCCCATTCAATATTGGGAAAATTAAAACCTCCCATCACCACCATCCTGTTGCTCCTTCATCTTTCCATATTCTATCTACATATCTGTATGTTTATGTCACATTCACTGTTGGGAGGCCTGTAGTAGTCTCAACATTGTTACCACACCCTTACTATTCCTGAGCTCTACCCATGTTGCCTCACTGCTCGAGTCCTCCGTAGTGCCCTCCTTCAGCACAACTGTGATATCCTCTCTGACTAGTAATATAACTTCTCCGCCCCTTTTACCTCCCTCTCAATCCCACCTGAAACATCTATATCCTGGGATATTTAGTTGCCAATCATGCCCTTCCCTCAACCAAGTCTCAGTAATAGCAATAACATCATACTCCCAGGTACTAATCTAAGCCCTAAGTTCATCTGTCTTATCTACTATACTTGTAGCATTAAAACAAATGCGCCTCAGTTCACCTACCCCTTTGTGTTCATCATCTGCCCCCTGCCTACTCTTCCCCTTAGTCACACTGACTTCATTATCTAGTTCCTTACAGGCTTTAGTTACTACCTCCTTACTGTCCACTAACATCCTTATTTAGTTTCTATCCTCCGCCACATTAGTTTAAACCCTTCCAAACAGCGTTAGCAAAAGCACCCGCTCAGACATTGTTTCCAGTCCCACCCAGGTATAGACTGTCCAATTTGTAATAGTCCCACCTCTGCCAGAACCGGTCTCTATGTCCCAAAGATCTGAACCCCTCCTGCCTGCTCCATCTCTCAAGCCACTCATTCATCCTGCCTATTTTTTTATTTCCACTCTGACTCGCATGTGGCTCTGGTTGCAATCTGAGATTACTACCTTAGAGGTCCTACTTTTTAACTTGGCTCCTAACTTCCTAAACTCTGCTTGCTTTTTTACCTCTAACCTATATTCTCCACAACAGCTCCTCCCCCTCTTCAGAATGTCCTGCAGCTGATCTGAGACATCCCTGACCCGTGCAACTGGGAGGCAGCATAACATTTGGGAGGCGCGTTTTCGACCACAGACCTGCCTATCTACTCTCTTTACATTTGAATCCCCTATGACTATAGCTATCCACTCTTTTTCCTGCCCTTCTGTACAGCAGAGCCAGCCACAGTGCCATTAACCTGACTACTGCTGCCTTCTGTACTGAGCCATCTCCCCACAGTATCCAAAATGGTATACTTGATTTGGAGGGAGATGCCTTCCTGCTCTTTCTCTGCCTTTTGGTCACCCATTTCCTTTCTCCCTCAGTAAACCTAATCTGCGATGTGACCAATTGGCTAAGCATGCTATCCACGACCTCTTCAGCATCACAGATGCCTAAAGTGAGTCCATCTGCAGCTCCAGAGCCGTCTTGCAATCTAACAAGAGCTGCAGGTGGACACACATAGAATAGAACTGTACAATACAGAACAGGCCCTTCGGTCCTCGATGTTGCGCCGACCTGTGAACTATTCTCAGCTCGTCCCGCTACACTATCCCATCATCATCCATCTGCTTATTCAAGGATTGTTTAAATCTCCCTAATGTGGCTGAGTTGACTACATTGGCAGGGTAGAGCATTCCACGTCCTTACCACTCTCTGCATAAAGAATCTGCTTCTGACATCTGTCTTAAATCTATTACCCCTCAATTTGTAGTTATGCCCCCTCGTACAAGCTGATGTCATCATCCTCGGAAAAAGGCTTTCACTGTCTACCCTTTCTAATCCTCTGATCATCTTGTATGTCTCTGTCAAATCCCATCTTAGCCTTCTTCTTTCCAATGAGAACAGACTCAAGTCTCTCAGGCTTTTCCCATAAGACCTTCCCTCCAGACTAGGCAACATCCTGGTAAATCTCTTCTGTACCTTTTCCAATGCTTTCACATCCTTCCCGAAATATGGCGACCAGAACTGTACACAATATTCCAAGAGTGGCCGCGTTAGCGTTTTGTATAGTTGCAGCATGATATTGCGGTACTGCAACTAAATCCTCTATGAATTAAACCTAGCACACTGGAGGAGCATAACATGAGTCTGCGATCTGCTGCTAGTTTTTTTTCCTTTAAGCTTAATTTAGTCCAACTATAGTATCAAATAACAGATAAATGAGAAAAAATGTTTTACCAATCACACTACTTACCAACATATGATAAACATTTAATGGGTTATCTCGAAACATTTACTTGCAGGCAGATGTACAAGTGGAAAGCTTATATGAAACAAATATTGATACCTAAAAGGTTTATGTGCGTTTAAGATCATTTGCCATGAGATCTGGCACCTTAGTGCAGAGATACATAAATTGGGAAATTGGTTTATTAAGGCGCTTATCTCAATAGTAAAGTCTAAGTAACCAGCTCAATTTTCCTTGATGCATTTTAATCTTCATAAAATGTCTGTCATGCCAGAAAACAAAGAAAATACATGTTTGTAACTATTTTTTCTTGTGATTAATTAATCCATCTTTAAGTGATGAGAAAATGTGCTGTGTCTAAGTTTAAAAACATTTTCTATGTTACTGACGTCAATCTCGCAATGACACATTCAAAGTCAGAGTTTTGAAAGTAATTATTTTTCAAATACCTTACTTTCCAAAGAATGTTTTTGTAATACCTCAAGCATTTGTACAGAAAAAACATTCAGTGCAAACTTGCACATTCTCCCTGTTGTCTGTATGGGTTTCTCCTGGGTGCTGCAGTTTCCTTCCACACTCCAAAGATGTGCAGGTTAGGTGGATTGAACATGCTAAATTTCCCATAGTTTCCAGGAATGTATAAATTAGGTGGATTTGTCATGGGGAATGCAGGGTTACAGGCATAGGGTAGAGGGTGAGTCTGGGTGGGATGCTGTTTGGAGGGTCAGAGTGGATTCGATTGGCAGAATGGCCTGGAAGGATTCTATGAATGAGCATTATGACTTAGTGCCATTCTCTTGTTTTTTTCCCCTATAATCCTGCACATTAGATGCTTATTTCAATAGAAACAATGTCCTTGAATGCTACAATTGAACCTGCCTCCACCACACTTCCAGGCATTATATTCCAGACACTAACTGCGCACTATCTGAAAAAGCTTGTTCTCGCATCATATTTGCATCTTAAAATCTGTGTGATCTCCTGTTCCTGCTTCTTTTCGGATTGGGAACTGTTTCACTATTTACTTTGTCCAGACCCTGCTTCATGATTTCAAAAACTTTTATCAAATGTACAGTTTCTCCAAACATTAAGGTGCTCTTCTATTCCTAACCTCTGTTTCTTCTTTAAGAAAGGTTGACGTATTATTGTCTCCCAAATTTCTATCCATCTTTCCTTAAAGACTATGTTTGTCTCTCTTCAGTCTGCTTGCAATTACCTTGGTTTGAATAGGCCCTAATTAAAATATTATTCTATAACATTGCCTTCTTGTTATTCCCTTAGTCAACTATAGCCACTTCCTACTTGTGTCCCCCATTGTTTCTGCTTTGCCCTGACGTGGAAAGGGCTGTGCTTATTTACTCTAAAATATCTCCTAACGTTTGGGTAATTCTTGCTGCCTTTCAGTTAAATCCTGTTTTGCTGACTCATTAGATTCCCCTAAATGTCCTGTGTTGTGTGCTTTGAATTGTTTTTACAGAAAAATAAAAGAGCATTTTCAGTTAAACTGCTATTTTTCTTCTTCAATATCTTACAGCTTGGATAAAGCACTCCATTCAGTGGGTTTTGATTCTGGATTTATAATATTTGAAACTAACTTGGCAAATCCTTTGAATAAGTTGTTGCTTGTTCTACAGATAGTAAGTATGAATATATTTCAATACTGTAAAGTACATTACACAGTAACATGCTGCAATAAATACTGATCATTTTCCTGTAACCAGCTATTGACTTCTTTCTTTTCAGCTATTAGATCCTTACTAGTGTGTAATATTGCTTTTGATATTAAAGGATAGTCTGCCAGCACCTTAGATTGCACCTATTTTAGGTTATTGCCGGTAACTTGACTTATGTCCACACTGTTTATTTCCTTCTCTGATGTATGAAATCCCATTTGCTCACTTTATTCCCCTTCGATACCACTGAATTATATTTGCATTTGCGCTAATATTTAAACTTCTAAAACTCTACATTGGCCACTGATCTGTCCTTCTACAAATTTGAGACAGCACTGGTTCTGTCTTACCTCCAAGTCATTTATGTAGATCATTAAGAGTAGTGACCTCTGCACTAATCTAGTGAGACCATCATAGTGTCCTCTTATCCCTTTGGTGCAGCTCAATTTGTTTTCTTTCTGCTTTGGCTCATTTTAAATCAGCAAGTTAACTTCCATTTCTGCCCTTCACTGCAATGCTGATTGATCACTGAGAAGGTTGGGGTTTGGGTTAAATAGTGGGGAAACATGGCTAAATTACCTAATTATGATTAGATTAGGTTACCTACAGTGTGGAAACCGGCCCTTCGGCCTAACAAGTTCACACCGACCCTCTGAAGAGTAACCCACCCACCCATTTCCCTCTGACTATATCACCTTACACTATGGGCAATTTCAAATGGCCAGTTCATTTGAGCAGCACATCTTTGGACTGTGGATGGAAACCGGAGCACCTGGAGGAAACCCACGCAGACACTGGGAGAATGTCTGTGTGGAGTTTGCACAGTCACCCAAGGCTGGAATCGAACCTGGGTCCCTGGTGCTGTAAGACAGCAGTGTTAACCACTGAGCCACCATGCCGCCCAAATCATCTGAATTGAGCAACATTAATATCAAACAATGTGGCAGATGGATGCTGGGAGTTGAATTGGCAACTAATTTAAATCAACCGACTTTTAATTGAGTGGACTATTTTAGCATTTCCATATAATTTCTAAACCACCATGGTCCTTCATTTCCTTCAACTCCAGTAAAATTGTTTAGCAAAATATTCCTTGCAAGTCCACGCTAGCTATTTCTAATCATCTAATATCAAACCAAATGTATTAATTTGCCCACTACTACCATAACCATCACATCCCCACAAACCAACCTGCGTTTATTGGTCCTCAGTGCTGCCAAGCAGGTAGCAGCCTGGGCTTCTGAAATGACATTGCTGTTCACATTGCTAGTTGGCCTCTGAGTGATTGGCACCGCCAAGCTCCCTCAGAGCATTGCTTATGTGACTGTAGACTCTTGATGTAATGGGCTTTCTTGGTTGGTGGAATTAAGAGTTCCCTCAGTTGTAAATATTGTCTGCACTTTGATGGAAAAAGTGAAAATCCTGGCCAAAGTTTGGGATTTAGAGTTTCTTATTCTATAATTGTTCTGATTGGGCATGTTCTTGGAAGGTGGTGATATCCTTTTCAAAATTAAGCATTATAAATATAGACATTGTTAATTCTTTCCGAAGCATTGAGTTCCCCTCACTACTTGCAGTTGAAATCATGCTTTATTTTGACTGTGGGACCAATGTTTTGATCAAAAATTTCAAAAGTGTTATCTTGTTAGTCACATTTGCATTACTGCAGTGTTTATCATTATTGTTCTGCATGAAAACTTAACCATGCTTCAGATTACTGAAAGCAATTGTGAACCTACACAGGAATTCCACTTGCAAGTAATTTAGATTAACCGTATTAATTACACTTTTCAATAGAATTTCACCAAGAAAGGTACAATCAATTAAATGTCTAAGTCACAAGTCAAAATCTAAATTTGGAAAGATTAGTAAATGTTGATTTAAACTGGCTCTCTAATATTTGTTAGAGACTTAAAAAAAACTGCAGAATCCAAAGTCGATAAACAGGAGGCTGGAAGAACAAAGCAAGTCAGGCAGCATCAGGAGATGGAAAAGTCAACATTTCAAATATAACCCTTCTTCAGGACTAGGTGTGAGGTAAGGGGAGTGATGGATAAGGAAAGGGAGAGGTAGGAAGAGTAGCAGATCAGTGAGGTAGTGATAGTTGAACACAGGTAATGGGTATGTCCTGCTTGGTCGATCAGAGGGATGAATCCGGTTGGTAGCTGGACGGAAGGATCGGTAGGTGGAATGGAGGGGAGGAGGCAGGGCTGAAAAGGGGGTCAGGGGATGGCTGGGGAGATTATTTGAAATTCGAGAACTCAATTTTAAGTCTTCTCGAGCCTTTCCAGCCCCACGCCTCCCTTCCATTCCAATTACCAGCTTCTTTCCAGCTATCAACCGGATTCATCCCTCCCATCGACTAACCAGGTTGTACCCATTACCTATGTTCACCTATCACTACCTCACCATTCTGCTACTCTCCCCACCCCTGTTGTTCTTTACCTGTAGCTCCCCTACCCCACACTTAGTCCTGAAGAAGTGTTATATCCAAAACGTTGACTACTTCTTCTAATGCTGCCTGACTTGCTGTGTTCTTCAAGGCTCCTATTTGTCTACTTTGAAAATGTATGATGACTTTATTTTGCTTCAGTTTGATTGTAAGTAACAATTGTTGCCACTTAAACACAGTATCCACTTCGTTTTCTCCCTTCCCAGGTTTTCCCGCTGGATTATGTCCTAATTGCAATCATTACAATGTATTTAGTCTTCGCTTCCATGGCCGGGATCCGAAACATGGGAATCTGGTTTTTCTGGATAAGGGTATTTTTCATTGTTACCTGCGCGGGTTATATGTCTGTACTTGGGTTGACAGAGAGGGAGGAAGTGAAGAATAGCATGTACAGACTAAGAACTTAGCAGTAAATTTCAGAGAGTAACTGATCTCACTACACTGCCCAGATTTATGCCTATGGGGCAATATAAAATCCAGTGTATGAGTAATACCAATTAGATTGTCTCAGAAAGTGGTTTGTAGCATTTTTGACCAAATGGTAATTGTGAAACAGAAACAATACTTGGAATCTTATCTTTAGTTTTTATGGCCTTTGATTTGCTTTGGCAGGGAAGTGACACTGTATCGACTTCAGATTGCTTCCTATGCTGGATATTCATTTAATAAATAACACTTAAAAGACTTTGAAGGAAATGGTAAAGCTTCATTTAAAACTGAAAATGATGTGATTAGTCATTCTATTCAACATTGTGCTTGCTTAAACGTTTAAATATTATTGATTACTTACTTCCTCAGCCTTTAGCTGCATAAGAAAGGAGCTCATTAGGCTTCGCATTCCACCCTGGAATTTTATAGTTACATTAAAATTGTTAAATTATTCATTCTGTGGTTTGGAGTTTCATGAAATAATTCTATTTGATGTACCGTTTGGGTTGAACCATTGTTTTAAGTGCACAGAATGTGTTTTTATCTAATGTTTTCATATACTTTTGTAAACATTCGGTTGAGGGCGGTTTAACATATAAATAACAAGTGGACCTGGTTGTTTAACCTACTCTTTTGCTTGTCTTTTGCAACCAGCTGTACAAGATTAGACCTGGCCGAACACGACCCCAAGCTCTCCTTTTTCTTTGTATGATCCTGCTACTGATGGTTCTGCACACAAGTTATATGATTTACAGTCTGGCACCCCAGTACGTTATGTATGGAAGTCAAAAGTATCAAGAGCAAGTAAGTGTCTTCTGATTGTGTTGTTCCTTTTTCTGAGTCAGCCCATTGATTCTTGTTTGCGTCTTTTTACTTGAACTTGACATCTGTCAGACTGCAAGCTAAATATGGTTGAGGGTGACCATTCAGTTCTTCAAATTAAACAGCATTAGTATGTTTATCCCCAGCACTGTGTCTGCTTTTAACAAATATGAAGGTTTGACCTTTGTGCCAGAGTGAAGTTCTCCCTTAAGGAAGTTCTCAGTTGGCCTTTCACCAATGTTAGCATATGCATAGTACAGCAAGTAATTAGAAGTACATATGGGATGTTAGCTATCCTTACAAGACAGTTTGAGTACAGAAGCCTGGAAATCTTACTGTAGCTGTATAGGGCCTTGGTAAGATCACACCTGAAATATTTTATGCAGTTTTGGTCTCCTTACCTAAGGAAAGATCTACTTGTCCTAGAGAGAGTACAGCAAAAATTCACCAGACCTATTGCTGGGATGGTATGTTTGTTATTTGAGGAGAGATTATGTCAATTTGACCTGTATTCACTGGAGTTTGGAAGAAGAGGGAGATCTCATTGGAACATATAAAACCCTAGCACAGCTAGATGGACTGGGGTCAGTGATGAAGTTTCCCCTAGCCCAAATGTCCAAATTAGTGAATTTCTACAGTGCATCTCGTAAATGGTACACACCGCTTCAACTCTGCATCAGTGCTGGACAGAATAAATGTTTGTGGCTGTGGTGCAATCAAGCTGGCTATTCTGTCCAGGGGGCAGTATTCCACATTGTTGATAAACTTTGAATAACTTCTTTTGCGGTATGTGGATGCCAGTGTTGTAACTGTGCTGGAGCAGGTGCAGTTAATTCTGGATCATAAATCTTCAATACAAGTGCCAGATCTTTTTCAGGGTTCAAAGCCTTTGTAGTACCCAGTCTTGTCATTATATTTTGGATATCATTGATTACGGATTAAATTGGCTGAAGACTTAAATTTTTTCAGCTGGGGACTTCAGGAGGAAATCAATATTTTTCATCCATTTCCTACTTCTGGTTGACAATTCTTGCAAATGCTTTAACCTTGTCTTTTTCACTGATGTGCTGGGCTCATCCATTATTGAGGATGGGAATATTTATGGAGCCGCTTCATAATCGACCACCATAATTGTACATTACAGCTTAAATCTGATATGTTGGTTGTAGGATTGTTTAGCTCTGTCCATCAAATGCTGCTTACCCAGTTTGGCAGAGTAGTCCACTGCCTTGGGATTTGTTTTTGCTGCCTGAATGGGTGTGGCCAGCTCTCTCAGATTCAGACTTCTAGGTTTTGTTTTTTTTAATCGCATCAAAAGCTAATGGGATCTGAAGAGAGTTGAACGCACCAGTGAATGTCTACTGGCTGCTACTCTCTCTGAATTTTCTCTTGATTTTTCTTCTTCCTGGATTTGGACAACTGCATGTGAGAACCTGTGTTTGAATTTTTCTTTTTTCACAAGGCTGATACCTCATTTTTATAGATACACTCTGTGCTTCTCCTAACTTTCCATGCTGCAGTCTTCATTAGACCAAGATTGATTCCCCACATTGATGGTAATAGTAAAGTGAATGATGTGTCAGGCCTTGAGATTAGAACATTGAGCTGTACAGCACAGGAATGGGACCTTCAGCCTATAATGTTGTGCCAAAGATGACACCAAATTAAACCAATCCCTTCTGCCTGCCCCTAGTCCATATCCCTTCATTCCTTGCACATTCACCCCTATCATATCTGCCTCCACCACCACCCTCATGAATGCATTCCAAATTCCTACCACTCTGTGAAAAAAATTTGCTCCTCACATCTCCTTTGAACTTTCCTTCCCTCACCTTAAATGTATGCCCCCCACCCAGTATTAGACATTTCAACTCTGGGAAAAAGATTCTGTCTGTTAACCCTATCTATGCATCTCATAATTTTATGCAATTCTTTTCTCAAGTCTGTCCTCAGCTTCCATTACTCCAGAGGAAACAAGCCAAGTTTTTTCAAGCTTCTCCTTATAGCTCATGCCCTCTAATCCAGACATCCTGATAAACCTCTACTGCACCTTCTCCAAAGCCTCTGCACCCTTCCTGTAATGCAGCAATCAGAATTAAACACAATACTCTAAATGCGGCCTGATCAAAGTATTATAAAGCTTCAACATCAGATCCTGACTCTTGTACTCAATTCCCTGACTAAGAAAGGCAAGCATGGCATATGCCTTCTTTACCACCTTATCCATCTCTTTTAAGGAGCTATGGACTTGAATCCAAAGGTCCATCTGTACATCAATGCTGTTCAGGGTCCTACCGTTTTCCTCAACATTTGATCTCCTAAAGTGTAGTACCTCCCACTTAACTGAATTAAATTCCATCTACTATTTCTCTGCCCATATCTGCAGCTGATCTATATCTTCCTACTACCTTCTATACTCTGCACAACTCCACTGATCTGTGGACTAACTTACCCATCTACATTTTAATCCAAGTCATTTATATATATCACATACTGCAGAGGTTCCAGTACACATCTCTACGGAACACCACTACTCACGGACTTCCAGCCAAAAAAAAACCTTCCACTACTACCTTCTGCCATCTATAGGCAAGCCAATTCTGAATCCATGCAGCCACACCACAGTGTATTCCATGCATCTTAATCTTCTGGATGAGCCTATCATGAGGGACATTGTTGAAAGCCTCATTAAAATCCATGGAAACACAATCCATTGCTCCGCCTGCATTGATCATCTTTGTCACCTCCTCGAAAAATGCAATCAAGTTAGTAAGGCAACACTTGCTTCACATAACGCCATCCTGACCAACCCTAATTAGGCCATGCTTTTCTAAATGTGTGGTCTTGGTCAGGACCCCAGCAATCTCCTCTCTTTTGTCTTTCTCAATTACCTGCAGTAGATAATATCAGGCTCTGGGGACTTATCTACCTTAATGCTTTTAACGAGATCCAGCACCACTTTTTTCTTGATCTCAAAATGCCCTACCATATTACAATGCTCCCAAAAATCTCACTATCCTTCATGTCCTTCTCCAATGCAAAGTACTTATTTAGGATCTTGTCTACATCCTCTGCCTCCAAACACAATTTCCCTCTATCCTTAAGGAGTCCTACCTTTTTCCCAGTTAACTTCTTACTTTTAATGTACATATAGAATGGCCTTGGGATTCTCTTTAACTCTACTTGCCAAGGTCATTTCACAGCCCCTTCTTTCTTTCCTAATTCCCTGCTTGAGTTCTTTCCTGCTTTCTTTATATTCCTCGCGGGGTCTTTCTGATTTCACTTTCCCAAACCTTATATATGCTGCTTTTTCCCTTTTGACTAAATTCACAACCTCCCTCATTATTCAAAAGTCCCTTACCTTGGCATCCTTGTCCTTTCTCCTTATTGGAACATGCCAATGCTGAACTCTGATCTGCAAGGTTTCAAACAACCCGCTAATGTCAAATGTGGACTTGCCTGAGAACCGTTCCTCCTAATTAACACTTCCCTTGCTCCTGTCCAGTGGTGATGTAATTTGCCCTTCCCCAATTTAGTACCTTCCAACAAGGTCCTGTTTTATCCTCATTTATAGCTAGTAAGATTATAGAATGTGATTGAATACGATGTTCCTTCTGCTGATGATCTACACTGCCTCATGCATGCCCAATTTTGAGTTCCTAGATCTGTTCAAAAAATTCTTCTATTTAGCATAGTTGTGGTGGCTCATGACCAAATGGACCTGATCCTCAATTTGAAGTTGGGACTTTGTCTCCATAACGACTGTACAGCAGCAGCTTCTACCATTATTGGTATGGCCAGATGCATCTTTGACAGGTAACTCAGTGAAGTTGAGGTTGGATATGGGGATGCTACCGAACTATTCTGTGATGAACGTTGAAGTTCCCCACCAAGAATACATTATGTGCCCTTGCCAGCCTAAAGTGCTTTACGCTAGTGATATTCAAAATGGAGGACCACAGATTCACAAGGTTGGGGGCAATGGTGGGGGGAGATTGTGTACAATAGTTGTTAATTGTCCACTGGTTTTTTCACCCATGTTTGACCAGATGTCATGAAATTTGATGTCCCGAGTGAATGTTAGGACTCCCAGGGTAACTGCTGATGGCATTCCATTGTGTCACCACCTATGATGGTTGTGTCCTGCAAATAAATATATATGGCTGGGTGTCACAGAATCATAGAGATCTGCAGCAAGAATACACAGTTGAAGGATCTGTCAGGCTCTCTGCTTTCTATTTCTGCCTGTTCAACAACTACCCTCTCTTCTGATTTGTAGCTCTGGTCGTCATCCCCCTGCCAAACTAGTTTAACCCTCCTGAAGTACTCTAGCAAATCTCCCATTCAGGACATTGGTGCTGCCTCCAGTTTAAGTGCAACCCATACTTTGTGTACGGGTCCCACTTTCCCGAGAAAGTACTTCAATGATCTACATATCTTAATCCCTCCCTCCCGCAACAGCCCTGTAGGTATGTGTTTAGCTGCATTCGCATCCTATTCCTCACCTCACTAGCATGTGGCACCGGTAGCAATCCTGAGGTGACTATTCTGCTCATCCTGATTTTAGCCTCTAACCTTACTCCCTAAAATGATCATTTAGATCCCTATCCCTTTTCCTGGCTATGTTGGTGCTAATGTGCACCATGACATCTGGCTGCTTACCCTATCCCTTCTGAATCTTGTAGACTTGATCAGAGATATCCCAGACCCTGGCCCCTGGAGGCAACATACCTTCTGGGAATCCTATTTTCAACCACAGAATCTCCTGTCTGTTACTCTAAGTATTGAGTCCTCTATCACTAACGCTTTTCTATTCTCCCCCATTCCCTTCTGAGCCAATGATAATCTAATCAAATGGAGTTAGCGTGACTTCGTGAATTGAAAATTGTGTCTGACCAAGGTTTTCTGAGAAATTCTCAGCCAGAGCGGAGAGAGTGTTGTATTAGGACATACACAAGGCATTTGTTAAGGTACTTGCAAAATCCTTGGCCAAGAACTGATGGTGTTGAAAGTAGTATACTGGCATGGATAGAGAATTTGTTGATGGACAGCCTGTGGGGATAAGAGATTCTTTTTTGGGTTGGTGACCTGTGACCAGCGAGGTTCCACAGTGATTTATGCTGGAATCACAACTATTTACTATTAATTGGAGGAAGCAAGCACATATCTGTTGCCAAATTTGCAGATAGCATAAAAATAAGTGGAAAAGTAGTTTATGAGAAGGATATTAACAATGTACAGAGAAATATTGATAGGTTAAGTAAGTGGACACAGAGTTGACAAATGGAATATAATGTGGGAAACTGTGTAGTTCATTTGGTAGGGAGGACAAAAGAGCAGTGCTATTTAAATGGGAAAAAAAATCTGCAGAAAGTGGCAACACAAAGGAACTTAGGGCTACTTGTGCACAAAACACAAAGCTAGTACACAGGTGCAGCAGGTAGTCAGGAAGGCTAATGGAATGTTGGCCCTTATTTAAAGGGGTTTGAAATACAATAGTAGAGAAGTCTTACTGCAACTGTATGAGGTGTTGGTGAGACTGTCAAAGTGAAGTGTCTTTAGTACTTCTTGTCACAGAGAGCTGTAGGGGTAGAGTCCTTGTATATATTAAAAGCTGAGATAGATAAGTTCTTGATTAGTTAGATGATAAAGGGTTATGGGGAAATTCAGGAAAGTGGGCATGAGAAGTGTCAGATCGTCCATGATCCTGTTGAATGGTGGTGCAGGATTGAGGGGAGAGCAGCTGACTTCTGTTCCTATTTATTATGGTCTCACGGAACGAATTCATATTTACCGGATTAGTATATAGCCTTGCTTGAAAGCAAGTTTCAAGAATTTTCTAAGAGTAATGAGCTGACTTATGATGTAAATGATAGGATTTGTTCTCATGGCTCAGTATATCTCTCCATGTATGAGCTGCTGATGACCTGTCACAGAAATGTTCTGTTAATACTCTATTTTATCAATGACTGATTCTGTGCAGCATGCACAGGCCAAATGGTTAGTTGAATTACTACAGCCAATTCTTAGTCAGTTTGCCAGATACACAGTGAGGGATTCCTTCATCTTGCAAACACTACCTCAGCTTGTGTATAGATAGCAACATCGTATCTGCATGCTTGTTGACATTTGAACTTACTCGCAGACTTATTGCTGATGGAAATCATCACCAATTTCACCATATCACTACGTTCCACATTGAAGGTTGTCATAGAATCCCTACAGTGTGGATGCAGATCCTTGGACCCAACAGGTCCACACTGACCCTCCAAAGAGTAACTCAGCCAGACCAGTTCCCCATCCCTATTAATTTACATTTCCCCTGACTAATGCTACCAACCTAAACATCCCTGAACACTATCGTCAATTTAGCACAACCAATTCATCTAACCTGCACATCTTTGGATTGTGGGAGGAAACCCATGCAGTAATCTAACCCGGGTCGCTAGTGCTGTGAAGCGGCAGTGCTGACCACTGAGCCACTGTGCCACCCCAAAGGTAACTTTTGTATCATAGTATCCCTACAGTTTGATACAGGCCCCTTGGGCCAACAACTTCACACCGACCCTCTGAAGGGTAAGCCACCCCGACCCAATCCCCTACCATATTACTTTACATTCCCTTACTAATGCACCTAGCCTACATATCCCTGAACCCTTTGGGCAATTTAGCTAGGCTAAATCACTTAACCTGCACATCTTTGGACAGTGGGAGGAAACTCGCACAGATACAGGGAGAGTGTGCAAACTCCACACAGTCGCCCAAGGCTGGTATCGAACCCGGGTCCCTGGCGCTGTGAGACAACATTCAGTGCTAATCATTCAACTACTGTATTGCCCTTTGGACCTGAAAAGTACCAGGTCAACCACAAGTTATCCAGAAAATCAAAATAACTCGATATTTGAACATCATATTAAAAAAGCTAGTTTTTACTGTGTGACAGTGCAGTGACCATGTGAATAATATTTTCTATTAGAAAGGTGCTACTATCAGGCCAAAGAAACTTTCTGCCTGTCACATATATGAACAGTATTATCTATGAATGTTTGTGCTAGTTCTGTATGTGCTAGTAATTGACTGATCAAATTTGTTTTATACAGACATATCAACCAGCCACTGATTGTCAAACTCAGAACAAGATATCTACTGTTAGATGTGATCTGGAATTGGGCAGCATTTGCTGAACAACTTTGAAGTCACGAGTAGCTACTTTAACACATTACGATAATCAGTAAAATTCATAAAGTGGCTCATTTACTCTTGTTCGAAGCAACATGCTTTCATGTGCTGAGATCCATTCTCTGTGTCTTTTTTGAATTATGGAGCTGTTGGAGCCTGAGTTTCCCATTACTTAATCCATTGTCCATGCCTTGGATAATTCGAATCAATTTGCCAACCAATGAACACTCTTTGTCTCCTGTGGTATAAATTGTTCTGATTGTTTGAAATTTGGTATCCTTGAGTTTGTCCTGATGAAAGCAAGATGAAAAGCTTTAGCATTACTTCTCTCTTTTCAGCCATCATCAGTAATCACTTGTCAACAAGTATGATTGTTCACCTAGGAAATTCTGTATCACTGATCATAGGTTTTGAGAGTCCATGTATGGCTGACAAATTTGATCCTGTACTTACATCTTCGTTTAGCAAGTTTTTTTGGGATGTAGAATGGGTCCATGGCCTCAAGATCACTGGTAAAGCTGTCAAGTTCCTCTTGTTGACAGGTGTTCTCGAAGAATTGTGTTCCTCCAGGCAGGAGGTTCCTCCAGGTGAGTTTCTTCTGAACGAGGGTCTCCGAGGTGCTAACATCTATGTTGCATTTCTTGAGATAAGCTTCAGGCAGTCTTTGGTCGTTCTCTCCCTACATGATCATGGCTTCAATGCTGGTGTAGTTGGCTTCTTCAAGGATACTGATGTTAGTATGCCTATCCTCCCAGCTGATGCATTTGCTGTCTCAAAAACTTCTCGTGAGGCTTTTCTTGATGAGGAGGTCTAGGACCACATCCAGTCCACAAGTGCTACCTTCAGTTACGTAAGGATGAGTGCCTTCGACTACGACTTCTGTACCGATACCAACAGTCTTGTGTATAAGGTAGTCATATTTCTGACTCTAATATACAGCTGTGAAACTTGACTATATTTGAATGCCATGTCCTTTCCCAAATTGATCAGTAGACCGATTAGGCTACCTTTCCCTGTGTGGGTTTGGTATGGTGCAGTTTCATCATCAATATATCACCCAATCTAGAATGATTTGGAGATGCTGGTGTTGGACTGGGGTGTACAAAGTTAAAAATCACGCAACACCAGGTTATAGTCCAACAGGTTTAATGAGAAGCACACTAGTTTTTGGAGTGCTCCGAAAGCTAGTGTGCTTCCATTTAAACCGATTGGACTATAACCTGGTGTTGTGTGATTTTTAACCAATCTAGAATGGTCACCACATGGAAGCAGCCATTTAAATATGTCAGAAATGCACTTTTTCTCCCAGCTGTCTCTCCCCTCACTACTAGGTATAGTTGTCAGCCAGCAGGTATTTCAGAAATACTGGTTGTAATGCGCGGAATGCAATGAGAGATAGTACTGGTAAATTGTGCAAAAGGACAAGGGTAAATGCATTCGTGTGTGGGTACTTACTGGAGCCATGTTGTTGACCTTGCTAGGTGTGGTTTTTGTTGTCCTAATATGACCTTTTGGAGAAATTTCAGAGGAAACCTGGAGCACCAACTTGTAAAGAGAGATTGTTATCGCTGAATTTGTGTTCAGTTAAAAAAAAGATTGAAATCAGCATTTTCCAAAATATGAAAACCACAGATAATGTGAATGTAAAACAAGTTTAATTTGGAATAAGCATACATAACTGATATTTAAAATTAACAAGTCTCAGACAAGAGTAAATAAATTCATGCCACATTACACACTCACCCCTGTAGGCATGGGCAGATTGCCAGCAAAATCGTTTAATGTCATTAGTTAATTCCTTGAAAAACAGCCTCAATTATAAACAGAATTGTAGATTTTTGGTAAATGTGTGGCTATTTATGATTATATTACAAGTTGAAATATTGCAACCACCTGCATTAGAGTGGCTGAAATAAAAGCTAGATGCTGGTCATCTTTGTAAGAAGAGTCATGATTTCTGATGAAGGGCTTGTGCCCGAAACGTCGAATTTCCTGTTCCTTGGATGCTGCCTGACCTGCTGCGCTTTAACCTGCAACACATTTTCAGCTCTGATCTCCAGCATCTGCAGATCTCACTTTTTACTAGAAGAGTCATAATGCACTTGGAACATTAACCTTCTGCCTCCATGGATGTTGCCAGACCTATTGAGTTTCTCCAGCATTTTTTGGTTTATCTTTTCAGATCTCCAGCATCTACAATACTGCTTTTTCTGCTTGTGATGAGTTCTGCTGGAGCACTGTAGCAAGCCTGAGACAGATGTTGGCCAGGGAACAAGTTGGTGTGTTGAAGTGATAAGCAACTAGAAGTTCAAAGTCTTTTCTGCAGACAAATATCGGTGTTCTACGAAGTGGTCACCCTGTCTGCATTTTGTTTCCCCAATGTAGGGGAGAGCACATTGTGGGCAGCAAATGTGGTAGATTAGATTGAGTTAAGTGCAGGTAAAGCGCTTCACCTGGAAAGTGTGTTTGGACTTTTGGATGCTAAGGAGAGGGGAAATAAATGAGTTAGTGTTCCAGCACAGGCTGGAAGAACGGCACCTCATTTTCTGCTTGAAAACTCCTTATCTCAACCCCTACACATCTCAGACCTTGTTATCACATAGTCTGCTACTACACACTACCCATTGTTAGCCACTAATAGTCCCCATTAGCAGCCATTCATTCTTCTAGGCTGATCACCATCCACTTCTTTGTCTGTCCAACTTTCTTCTTACTCTTTGGGCTCTATCTCCACCTATTGTTAATTTCTTACCTCCTCCCTCCATCCTCTCTTCTTCATCAAAAGCAACTTTTTCTGATCTAATATCCTTTCCAAGAAAGGATCAGTGGATCTGAAACATTAACTCTGATTTCTCTCTCCAGATGTTGCCAGATCTGAGATTTTCCAGCAATCTCTGTTTTTGTTACTGATTTCCAGCATCCAGTTCTTTTGGGTTTTTTTTAGTTAGCAAATTGATTCCTGCATGGTGGGGCTGACATATGAGGAGAGATTGAATTGGTTATGATTGTATTCATTGAAGTTCATAAAAATGACGAGTGTATTAATATAGCTACCCATAAAATTCTGAAAGGGTGAGATAGATTAATGCAAGAAGGATGTTCCCAGTGGTAGAGGAGTCCTGAGACAGGGGTCATACTTTAAGCATAAGAGGTTTGGAAAAGGATAGACTGGATCTAAAAGTTGATTGGGTACTGGAAAATGGGAAGCCTTCAAAAATGAGATATCAAGAGTCCAGAGAGTGACTTCCTGTTATGGCGATGGGCAAGTCTGGTAGCTGTAGGAAATGCTGGATGACTAGAGAAATTGAGGTTTTGGTCAAGAATAAGAAGGAAGCAAATGTCAGGTATCAACAGCAGGGATCAAGTGTATTCCTAGAAGAGTATAAAGGCAGTAAAAGTACACTTAAGAGGGAAATCAGGAAAGCGAAAAAATGGACATGAGATAGCTTTGGCAAATAGGGTTAAGGGAATCCAAAAGGTTTCAATAAGGACAAAAGATTAATAAGAGAGAGAATAGGACCCCTTAAAGATGTGCAAGGCCATCTATTCGTGGAACCGAAAGGAGGTTGGGGAGATACTAAATGAGTATTTTCCATCAGTGTTTATTGTGGAGAATGATATGGAAGATAGAGAACTTGAGAATATGAATAGTAACATCTTAAAAATGTTCATATTACACAGAAGAATGTGTAGGGCATCTTAAAATGCATAAAAGTGTATAAATCCCCAAGACCTGATGAGGTGTTCCTTAGAACGTTGTAGGAGCTAGGAAAGTGATTCCTGGGACCCTTGCTCATATATATGTTTCATTGATAGCTGCAGGTGGGATGTGGTTTGCTAAAATAGTGCCATTATTTAAGAAAGGTTATAAGGAAAAGCCAGGGAGTTATAGATCAGTTAGTCTAACATCAGTGGTGGGGAAGGGATCCTGAGAGATCGGATTTAAACGCACATGGAAAGGCCAGGACTGATTAGGTATGGTCAACATGGCTTTGTGCGAGGGAAGTCATGTCTCATTACTTTGAGTTTTAAAATAAATTGTAACAAATAGGATTGATAAAGGCAGAGTAGTGGACTTAATCTATCTGGATTTTAGTAAGGCGTTTGACAGGGTTCTGTATGGTAGACTAATTAACAATGTTGGATCACATGGAATACAGGGAGAACTAACCATTTGGATACAGAAGATAGGAGACATGGAGGGTTACTTTTCAGAATAGAGGCCTGTGACCAGCAGTGTGCCACAAGGATCCGTGTTGGGTCTGCTGCTTTTTGTCATTTATGTACATGATTTGAATATGAACGTAGGAGATATGGTAGTACATTTGCAAATGACACCAAAATTAATGGTGTAGTGGACAGCGAAGAAGGTCACTCTGAGTACAATGGGATCTTAATCAGATGGGTGAATGGGCCGAGGAGTGGTAGATTAGTTTAATCTGGATAAATGTGAGGTACTACATTTTGGAAAGGCAAATCAGAGAAGGTCTTATACGCTTATGGTAAGGTCCTGGGGCATGTTGCTGAAAATAAACCTTGGATTGCAGGTTCATAGTTTCTTGACAGTGGAGTAGCAGGTCGACAAGATGGTGAAGAAGGCATTAGGTATGCTTTCTTTTACTGGTCAGTGCATTTAGTATAGGAGTTGGGAGATCATGTTGCCCTGAACAAGACATTGGTCAGGCTGCTTTGAGAATAGTGCATTCAATTATAATTTCCCTGTTATAGGAAAGATGTTGTGAAACTTGAAAGGGTTCAGAAAAGATTTACGAGCATATTGCCAGGATATGAGGATTTGTGCTATAGGGAGAGGCTGAATACTCTGCAGCTATTTTCCCTGGAACGTTGGTGGCTGAGGGGTGACCTTATAGAGGTTTATAAAATTATGAGGCACGTGGATAGGGTAAATAGCCAAAGTCTTTTCCTCTGGGTAAGGGAGTCCAATACTGGAGGGCATAGATTTAAGGTGAGACGGGATAGTTTTAAAAGGAACCTAAGGGGCAACATTTTCAAACAGAGGTTGTTGCATGTATCTAATGAGCTACCAGAGGAAGTGATGGGGGCTGGTACAATTACAGCATTTAAATGGCATCTGGATAGATATAATGAATAGGAATGGTTGGACGGTTATGAGCCAAATGCTGGCATATGGGACTAGATTTATTTAGGGTATCTGGTTGGCATGGACAAGTTGGACAGAAAGATCTGTTTCCATGCTGTCCATTTCTATGACTCTAAATGCTGGGAGGGGTATTAAAGGTACTGATTTTATCACAGTCTGACATTTTCCAATTACCTGACACACATGACATGTCCAGAAAAATTCAACCATATGTTTATGTAATCCAGGCCAATAAAAATGTTTTTGTATTTTGGTTTGAATTTTCCTTACTTCCAAATGATCTCCTACTGTCACCTCTTGCCATCAAAGATTGACTTGCTCCCACATTCCTTAAAATCATAATTTCTTTACCTATTCCTCCCGGAACATGTGAGTGAACCATACCCATGTAAGTAAATTCCTTAAAGTGACCTGGCATTTTGCATTTTCTTTTGAACCAACCCCTGACTGGGTTGTACATTCTTTTGCAGCACGCTTGCAACAACTGTACTTTCCCTTATCATTTTAACAAATCCACTGGCTTATCCTGTTTTCACACATACGTCTTCCCAGTACTTTTTTTAAAAAAATACTGTGACTTCATATGGCCTGCTATATTACAGTGAAAGCACCTGAGGATTTTTACTTCTTCAGAACCCCGCCCCACCTTGGGTATCCTTTTTAACCTGTGGTAAACTATTTTTTTCCCCCCAATATTTATTCCTTCCAGACTGAGATTGATATTAGAACCAAACTTTGATTTATGAACTCACTCATAATCATCTGCAATTTCTGCTACAAATCTTGCAGTTTTAACTCTCTGCTCTTCCACATGAGTTCTCACTCCTTGAACCAGGCCACTCCACCCATTGAGTCAACATTGACTCTCCGAAGAGCAGCCCAATCAAACCCACTTATCCCTGTAACACTGCGTTTCCCATGATTAATCCACCTAGCCTGCATATTGTAGGACACAATGGGCAACTTAGCTTGGCCAGTCAATCTAAACTGCACATTTTAGGGAGGAAACGGAATCACCTGGAGGAAACCCACACAGACACAGGGAGAATATGCAAACTCTACCCAAGGCTGGTGAAGTCAGGTGCTTGTCACTGTGAGACTAAAATGCTAAGTGAATTTTTGAACTTCTCCAAAGTTTGTCTGAGTATATTGTTACACCAATTGTTACAGTTAACCTAAGAATGCAACTTTTAAAAAACAGTTCTGTGATTTACACATGAAAAAAGTGAAGCTATCATGGTATTCGAACAGATGAAAGACTCAACTGGCAATCAAGATATTTTTCAATGTATAATTTCAGTTACATCACACTGTAAATTTTTGCTATAAATTCTGTGCCTTACAATTCTGTCCTCCACAACCACCTCATGAAGGAACGGCGCTCCGAAAGTTAGTGGTGCTTCAAATTAAACCTGTTGGACTATAACCTGATGTTGTGTGATTTTTAAGTTTGTCTAAGAGCATCATTCATTTGATCTATTTTCAATGCCCTTATACACCGATCAAAATAACTTTGTTCCTTTCAAGCTATGTATGTTTGACCAGGTTCCCTCCTTAGATTCCTAAAGCATAGTCTGTAGGCTTCTGATACCAGTTATATATTAAAATAGCATATTTTAGCTACTACTCATTAACTTTTCCATTATAGTGGCATCCCATTAACATACCCTTGGCAAAGGCAAATTCAGCAAAACCCTCACTTGCTATCTCCTCCAGTCCAGGAGAAGAAACACCAACAGAATAAATCTAACAGCAGAGAGAGAACTCAAGCTGTATCTAGCAGCTTTAACTCCAAAAATCTCAACTACAACAAATGAAAGCAAAAACTATAACCCTGGACCTGTGTGAGCCTGGCTCCACCCTCTCATGCCTCTTTTGTGTAATTTTAAAGAACAACCCAAAACTATTTAGTCTGCTTTCCATGGAGCAGAGACTCAGCACCAGGTTGATCCCTCTTCAAGAGAAATAAGGCAGAATATAAATCACCCTTAAAGACACCTATCATCACAATGTTAGGATCAGACTACCCAAAGCAAACTGAAGTGGCTGAATGGTTTACTCCTGTTCCAGATTGGTATGTTCATATATTGTATGCAAGATCCTTTTGTGACCTTTCTTCTCTTTCTCCTGTCTTGTGCACAATGCAATTGGTTCTGCTATAATGTTAAAAGTCACGCAACACCAGGTTATAGTCCAACAGACAATCACCTGATGAAGGAGCGGCACTCCGAAAACTAGTGTGCTTCCAATTAAACCTGCTGGTGTTGTGTGATTTTTAACTTTGTACACCCCAGTCCAACACCAGCATCTCCAAATCATGTCTGCAATAATGTGTGTTTCTTCAACACAAATTGGCTTTAACCTAGTTGAAGAACTTTAGACCGTTATTTGCAGAATGCTAACTTCCCTTTCCTGTATTGGTTAAAATGTGTTCCCGGTCTCATTAGTTTAAATGGCATGGCTATTGCGTGATTCTTTAAATAATGTAAGGTCACACGAGACTGAACTATTGCGTTATATTCGAACCAACTGCACTGTTTGCAAGGGAATCAGAAAATGTTTCCATTTGTTGTTTAAATCCAGTCATGATATGTTATATTTTATTGTTATCCACAAGTTTTTGCATAGTTTATCTGTAAGGTTTTCACAATGCTCTTATGAAATTAGTTTTGATTTTAGAGTGAGCTTTCTTTAAAAATTAATCAGTAAATACTGCTGCATAGTGTCAATTTTGTAGAGGAGGAATCTACATTATATTTTAGACTAGACTAGACTTACAGTGTGGAAACAGGCCCTTCGGCCCAACAAGTCCACACCGACCCGCCGAAGCGCAACCCACCCATACCCCTACATTACCCCTTACCTAACACTACGGGCAATTTAGCTTGGCCAATTCACCTGACCCGCACATCTTTGGACTGTGGGAGGAAACCGGAGCACCCGGAGGAAACCCACGCAGACACGGGGAGAACGTGCAAACTCCACACAGTCAGTCGCCTGAGTCGGGAATGGAACCCAGGTCTACAGGCGCTGTGAGGCAGCAGTGCGAACCACTGTGCCACCGTGCCGCCATATGAAGTAGCATAGTGAAAATTAATTCTAGTCACAACGTCAAATGCGTTTATATTGTTTCCATAATTTCAGCAATTGCTTCAGTTTTCAAACTTTGGGTTTCTGAAATGCATAGTACTCAATATTGGGTTGAACCTACTGAAAGGGGGTGGTCACTGTCGAATTGCCGTTTCCTTGCTGTTTTCTTAACTTGCATAGGAGCTCTGCATTTCTGGCCTGGATTTCTAATTTAAACCACTTGAGAAATGTAGAGCAAAACCTGATTTGAGACTCTTCTGGTGCTGTGTTGAATCAACGTTGTAGGCCAAGAGCTGGTGTAATTTTGATTAGTAGAAGAGTGTGGTGCTGGATAAGTACAGCATGTCAGGCAGCATTCAAGGAGCAGGAGAATTGATATTTTGAGCATAAGCACTTCATCAGGAATGAGGCTTGTGTACCAAGGGGGCTGGGAGTTATATAGGCAGGGGTTGGGGCTGGGGGGAAGGTAGCTGGGAATGCAATAAGTAGATGGAGGTGGGGGTAAAAGTGATAGGTCGGATTTGAGGTTGGAGCAGTTGGATGGGAAGGAAGATGGAGAGGTAGCACCATTCAAGAGAGTGCTGTGAAATTGGAAGGTTGGGACTGAAATAAGATGGGAGGAGGGGAAATGAGGAAACTGGTGAAATCCACAATGATCCTGAGTGGTTGGGTCCTGTGCTGCCTGCTTTTCCAGCACCACACTCTTAGTCTGTGATCTCCAGCATCTGCAGTCCTCACTTTCTGCCATTTTAATTAGTCTAACTGCTACTTTCCTTGGTTTAAAGATCACAAAGGCAGTTTGACAAACTATAGAGAGTAAAGTAAATGTTTAGGGAGGATTGCAGATGCTGGAGTCCAGAGTTCAAGAGTGTGATGCTGGAAAAGAATAGCTGGGCAGATAGATAAGGTGGCGGGCTGCCAGGTGGGTGGTAGGGTTGGGAGTTGGTCAGGTTGGATTTGCCACGGAGATCTGAGTGCTGAGTCAGGTACTCAGTATTATACTTACCCAGGAGTTAAGAACAGCTTTAATCCTCTAACTTTCCCTGGGTAACTATCGAGGCAAGTGAATTATAACCCTTCATTAATTTCTGAATCTAACTTTTCAGAGGGTTCCAGCTCACAGGTAATTGTCCACCATGTGTTTCAATCTCCTAGGCAGTTCCCAGACAGTCCATGCATCAGGCTGTCTTAGGTGTCCAGCAGCACATCCTTCAGGGTCCATCAATGCAGCAATGCTCTTTGAATCAGAAGATTTGGGCCAGTACAATTTTTAGCTGGAACTTCTTGTCGCTGAGATTGTCATCCATGAAGGCAGTGGTTTGAGCTTGTGTGGCACAAACTAAATATCTCTTGGTTTCGCCTGAGAAGTCTGTCTCTAAAGTACCCACATGTAATCCCATTAGAGAGATGATATATAAAAGTGCTGCAGTAAAAGTTAAAACCGGTCTGATGGTACATCTCAACTGCACTGCCTGGAAGGATTGTTGAGGTGGAAAGCCTCACAACTTTAAAATACTTGGATGAGCACTTGAAGTGTCATAATATTCAAGGCTGTGGGTTTCGTGTGGGAAAGCTGAACTAGTATAGGTAGTAGCATACATTTTGATGGAATAGACTTGATAGGCCAAAGGATCTTTTCTTTACTGAGTGATTCTATGACCTCAGGACGAAGGTGGAGAGGGAATGGAAAAAATTCATAAGATTCATAATTCCTGTCATCCTGGACATTGTGGTGACCTGAGATTCCACTTCTAGACTCACAATTGAGAGCCACCTCCCATAGGGGATTGATTAGGACACTTAAAACTCCAAGGCCCAGGTTGTCTGCTACTTCCAATTGTGCCTTGAGAGGGGCAGAAAGTTTGTGTATCATTCTGCATGGGTAATTTGCTGCCAAAGCTATAGAAGCAGTAAGAAGTGGGTGTAAGGTTGAAATGTACTGGTGATTTTCGATACATTGGTGTTAGATATGAATCTTGAGTGCCATTAATTTCTGTTAGGCAGACGTTATGCTCAACAGAGTGAGAGATTAGAGATGGAAAGTAAGGATGCTTCATTGACATTATGTGTGAGATCATTGGAGTTTTCCAGCACTGCTGCTATGTCTGATGACACATTCCCTTGAGACTCCTACTCCAACCCGTGAGGGTATCTTCTCCATCCCGGACAATGAAGCGTCGTTACTGCTGTTCTCGTTGCTCACTATATCTTCCAAAACGCTGTTGTTGAATTGGGGATCTCACTGCCTTATGTACTTAGCCCATTGCAGTTCCTGGAATTTTCCTCATTAATTTTGAAGCTTTCTCCAGTTCAGCAAATGATCCTTTAAGGCTCTGACCACGTGGTCATCAAACAGTATGCCAAGGTCTCCCACAAAATTCAGAGGCCAGATGCTGCTTGGAGCAGAGAGGAGCAGCATGAAGGTCACTTGTAACCATTCAGTTGTAACTTGTAACACTATAACCATTCAGTTGAGTCGGTATACTAAATTTGCATATTCTTTGTCTTGAATTGAATGGTCATGTGCAGATTGCAGATTACACTCTCAAAAGTCCAAGTTGTTCAGTTTGTAGCCCTAAATTTAATGTGATGCCCCTACTCTCAGATAAAAATATAATTGAATAGCAAATTGTGCAGTGCATCTTGGATATTCAGGGAAGAGTAAACTATTAGGGCATGATCTTTCATCGGAGAACCAATATACAATCTTTGACTCAAAAGCAGCACAGGAAGAATTTCTTTAAAAGGTCTGCGGATTTGGTAATTGCTTTTAGGAATGTTTGAAAAAATACTTTTAAGTGTTTTCATCAATCGTAATAGGACAAATTATTATTTCTTGTATAAATAAAAATAAGTCTGTGTGGCCTGGCAATTCTTGAGTTGGAAGCAATATTGACAAAAAACTAAGTTAATTAAGAAACCATGCAGCTGGCAAACCTGAAAGAGACCTGCAGGCTTAATAGAGAGCTTACATCAGTGTCCATTTGCAGAACTAAAGAGAAAGAAGTCAAATACAGCAAAGCTATGTTGAATTTGTACGAGAAGATGTAAATCACTATCAGCAAGAGGTCAGTTTTTCTTATTGACAGAAGAGGCAACAGAGATGCAATGTGTGAAATGGAAAAGTTGGTTTAAAACCTGGACAGCTTTGTGAATAATTTGGAGACAATATAGAATTTATGTTTGTCCAGAAGTAACAAAACGCTGAACTATAGCACAATTCGTGGTCGGTTGAAAAGAAACCCTGGAATGCTACATCATCTAGACTTCGTACCCTAAGGAAGACAGGGTTTGTAATGTGGGCTGTGATAGTTATACCCATGAAACTCAAAGGTGAAAGTTGCTGTTGGAGTGAAGAATGTTATTTTGTGGAACTTTGAAGATATGGGCGTTGAGCTAATGATTCTAGTTTTGTTAAATGTATCTTGGTTGTATCAACTATTTAAAGTTTACTTTTCATTTGAAGTAAGATATTGTTGGCAATTTCGTCAGTAATGCATTATTCAGTAAAGTTGATTATTTTGAATTGCAGCTTCTGCTTGGAGATTTTAACGAATGGTTAAATTTTTAACTTAGAACTAATGAGGAAGGAATATTTGGCTTTTCTTATTTATGGAATCTGTGTTATGTGTGAAGGATAGGAAAATGTCTATCTGTAAATCTACATTATTCTGCATTGTATTTGTTTTGGTATTTTCTGTTCTCCTTTTTTAACCTTGCCTCAAGATTGCTTACTTCAAGGTTGTTATGTACTTGCAGTTTTGTTAAGCTTGTGGTTTTAGGGATATCGCTGATATTAAGACTAAAATGCTTGCCTCTCAGCCAGATGGTGTTTGAGTCCCAAAGCTGCTAGTCACACAACTGGTCTGTTGTTGGAATTTTATAAATTCTAGGTCAGAATGTGCTGTGGGAAAGTGACCTTATCATGATGTTAGGGAATTTTAACCCTGATGGAGACAATGTTGGCCTAATTATGTTAGCTCTGCTATAAAAGTCACCTACTGATTTCTTGGTTGTAAGAAAAGTTCCATGAATGGAGATGGTGAAGTAGTTCTAGGAAACTGGATAATTCAGTAGCGTCTTAGCAGAAGACCTTTCCAGAGGCATAGTTGTCCTATGGGAGAGTCCTATTAGGTGACAATGTATATTTCAGCTTTTTTGGTGGATGTTTATTTTGTTCAGATGTTTATAATATTATCAATGTGGGACTGTTTTTAAAACCATTTTTTCATGGTATATGAGCATCATTGGCAAGACCAGCACTGGTTGCCCATCACAAATTGCATTTCAAAAGGTGAGAGAGAACGTCTGACTTGTACTGCTGCAATCTAAGTGCTGGAGGAAACTGATTTTTGATCTAGAACAGTAAAGGAAAAATGATATAGTTCTGTGCAAAGACGGTCATTAACCTGGTGAGAATCCTGCAGATTGTGATGTTTCCATGCATCTGTGGTTGGACTTACATCACCTGAACTTCAATGGTTCACTATTAGGACATTTATGGGTGAGCGTTAAATGGTGACCTTGCTGAATGAAGAAAGATGGTTTCAGACATTTACTGTTGGTAGAAAAATAATCCTACTTATTTGATCTCCTGAGAAAAAGATTTTCAGAGTATTCTCAACCATTTCTTTTTAGCCAAATGTAAATTGTGTAAAGTGCCAGTGTGTTCTGACCTTGCAAGCTACATATTAATGCAACACCTGTTGTCTGTCTCAGCAGATTCACAAGATCTACATATCTCAGCAACTAACCTGTCCCACACAAAGTTTGATTATCTGTTACTTTCTTGTCACCTTCAATCCTTTCCCCAGTCAGATAGTCATCAACCCCATCCCTCAGTAAAATGGCTTTCTGAAAATCTCTTCTTTATATCCACAGTCTGTCTTTTATTAATTGTGAAAAGGAGGGAAGACAGGCAGAGGGAAGGACAAAAATTGTTTTTACTCTAGAGCTGTGATTGAGTCTCATCTAATTATGTCTAAGCAACCTCCAGCTGTGACCATCTAAACCAATTGATTAGTTGTGTCTTTTGTTCTTTTTTGTGGCTGATGCTTTCTGTAAGATATGATATGGAGGTGCCGGTATTGCACTAGGGTGGGCAGTCAAAAAATCACACGACACCAGGTTAGAGTCCAACAGGTTTATTTGACATCACAAGCTTTAAGAGCCCCCACTTCTTCCTCAGGGATGCTAGTAAAGGAGAATACATTGGGCACAAAATTTATAGTAAAAGATCAAAGGGTTACACAACTTATGCAACTGTATTGAACAACCTAGATGACTATTAAGTCTTTAATCAGTTAGAATGTGGTGCAGGTTTCGATTGATGAATATGTAAATTCCTGCCTCAAGATAACTTCAGGTTTTATCAGACTAAAGGTGATACCTTAGGTCAGACCATGCTGTTTTGGTGTGAGACCATATTTCAAGTCTATTTGTATATCATCCTGGAGCCAGACCGGTCTTATTTCCAAAGTATGAATTTATAGCATGCCACAATGACTGACTGCCTTCGACCATGTGCTTTTTGAACAAAATAGAATGTACCTGCAAATTCAAGTCTGCGATTTCACCCCATAGATTTTTGTTTGTGTGTGTATGTGTGAGAGAGAGGGTGGTGGTAGTGGTGGGGGTGTAGTGGAGTGTGTGTGTTTGCACGCGCTTGTGTGCTTTTGAGAAAGAAAGAGTGTGTGTGCTTGAGAGGGAGTGTGTGGGAGTATGTGTGTGTGTGTGAGATCATATCTGAGAGGGTGTGTGTGTGTGTGAATGAGAGAGAGAATGTGTATGTGTCCATGTGTGTGAGAGTGTATGGTGTGGTGGGTCACCTGTAGTGTAACATGAACCCATGATGTCGGTTGAGGCCATCCTCATGGATACCAAACATGGCTGGCGACTCTGCATTGTTGCTAGTCCCGAAATCCATCTTGGAGGATGTTTGTCTGAAAATCCAATGTCCTTGACTGCTGAAGTGCTCCCCCCACTGGGAGGGTACATCCTTGTCTGGCGATTGTTGCACGTTGTCCATACATCCACTGTTGTAGCTTCTGTTTAGGTTTTGCCAATATACCATGCCTCTGGGCATCCATACCTGCAGCATATGAGATAGGTAATGTTAGCCGAGTCACACGAGTGTCTGCCATGCATGGTATCCCCACTTGCATTTTATAAATTTTTACTTTGGAAATAAAACCAGCCTGTCCTCCAGATGAGATACAAACAGCTTTGAAACATGGCCTCATGCCTAAAATGTAGTGTCTGACCTAAAGTGTCACCTTTATTCTGATGAAATCTGAAGTTATCTTGAGGCAGGGCTTTACATATTATTCAATCAAAACTTGCACCTTCATTCTAACTGATTAAAGAATTAATAGCCATATAGGGGGCTCCGAAATAAACCTGTTGGGTTATAAACTGATATCATGTGATTTTTGATGCTGTGAGATACATTTTTTTTCTTGTCTTTTAGTTTATTCCCACTACCTGGATAATACTGTTTGAATCAGTGGCTGTGATCTCTTACTTAATGTTTCTTAATTAGAAGTGAATTTTAAAGGAATTATCAGTGACAGTTCAAATCCAGCCCTCCCAAAATGTCATATTTATATTCATTAAAGATAGTTTAGATGTAGGAAAAAGGATAGGATTTGTTTAAAGCCAAATTTTGAATATGACCCACTCATCTAATCCTCCCTCATGATGGCTGCTCTTGTAATGTAAATCTATACATTAAGTAGTGGAACAAAGTATATTCTACAGAGCAAGTATAAATTTTATTCTCATATAAAAAATTACTTGGAATTATTAACTTTTCTAATTGCTCAGAAGCTGTGAGTTTTAATTGTGTACTCTTTACATGGTAACTAGTTCATTATGATTTTATTTTTTCACTATAAAAAGAATTTATTGAATTTAATGATAAGTTGCTTTCTTTCTTTCAAAATTCATATTGCAACTAAATTGAAGGCTGCTTTTCTCATTTTAATTTAAATTAAGTATAGCTTCCATTTCCTGGTCTTCAGTTAAAATACACGTCCTTATTCATTTCATCATTGAAATTTAACATGTCTTTTTATCTTTGTTGTGATAAGTTGGCCAAACAATTAAATAGAATGCCTATTTACCGTCTTTCATTCGTGAGCGTCTGGTTGTTCCAACCCCCATTCCCTGTTCCTTTCTAGATAATGGGCAGCCAGAACCTCTGGACAAGTAGCAAAAGAGCTAGAAAGAAGGGAAGGAAGTGAGAACTGCAGATTCTGGAGATCAGAATCAAAAGGTGTGGTGCTGGAAAAGCACAGCCAATCATGCAAGATCCAAGGAATTGGAAAGTCGACATTTCGAGCCTAATGCTCAAAACGTCGACACTCCAGCTCCTCAGATGCCATCTGTCTGGCTGTGCTTTTCCAGCACCACATGTTTTGAAGCAAAGAGCTGGAACATACTTATCTTTATCTTTTAAAGCCTTGGCATTCTTCTGAAAAAATATCTCCATATGTCAGTCCCATTTTAATTGACAGGGACAAATTGGTCTGATCTGTCAATTTTTTAACCAAGTTTAAACTATTGTGCACAGCGTCTTATTTTCTTTTCAAGGCAGTTATTAATCAAATCATTTACTGCCAATTAAATTGTTCTTTACATTCTAAATATAATTAAATCCTATTTTTTGTCACAAACCAGACAACAAATGATAGTGTCAACCAGGAATGATGTTTGCAAAATTTTGTTTGCCATGCCTTATCTGTGTAAAATAAAGTAAACGACCACCGAAGCTTAGAAGTGCGCCTTCTGTCACCATTACCCCATCATTCAATCTTGTGTGTTGGTAACAAATGAACATTGATTAGCCTCAAGGTCACTAATACAGATCATTCACTTATAAAAACGATTAAGTGCAACATTAAGCTTCTTAAAATATATTAGTGCATCTTTTTAATAAAGTTAGAAAAACTGAAAATGTTTTAGTTTTAATTAATCTCTAATCCCTATTTAAGTAGTCTGAAGTTTTATTTTGAATTCTGGTTGACATTTGCTTGGGCAAGTGCATTTGTAGCTTGTCCAGTGCATTTTTAATTATGAAATTTCCAATGCAACACATTTGGAGCAGGACTATAGATATATACAGAACTATAGATCAATACTATTTCTAACTGCTGTGCACCAAGTGCTGGCATAGGCACACTGGAACAAATGGCCACCACTTCTGTTAAATTATCTGCAGTCTCTGTTGTGAAAATTATCCAACTAACTTATTTTGATTTTAAGGTGTTTCATTAACCTCTTATCTAAATGTTTCTAACAAAATAAATGTCTTACAAGAAATGAAAATTGGCAGGTGAGTTGTACAGCGACACATGTTTTGCTAAAGACAGGGATTAGAAACCTTATACTGTGTATAAAATGGAACCCAAACATATGGAGTGAACATTTTGGCATTCGTTCCAAGAGATCACACAATGTTGATTCTTTTCCATAGGTGGCAAACGTAACTTTGAACTGAATGTTCAAATGAACAATTTGAGTTTTCTGCAGCATATCTATTTGGCTATTTCAGTATCTCTTTGGATATATCTTAACTGTGAAGCACACAGTAAATGAAATGATCTGAACCTGTTTACCCAAACCTATCATTAAATAGATAATTGAATTGGCTCGTTAGGTCAAACTATTATTCATCATATTCTGAGTGCTAATAGTACAATTTGGAAGCAACTTTCATTTGCTCACTAAACTGACTAGAACTACTTTGAGATGGAGAGTAATGGAGTAGTTGCATGTTTGTATTATTCCTATATATTGATGCTAATAAGTGGAATAACGTTCAGAGATGTCGTTACTGCTCAGTTTAGTTTCCTTTGCTATCTGTAAATTATGAACACTGATTATTTGTATTTTTATATCCTATTTTTAAAAATTAGTAATGTTTTGAGGATCAAGAAAAGAAGTCCTTAATTTGAGAATGAAACTGACTCGACATTATATATAGAAAAACTTGGCAGCATGGTGGCTCAGTGGTTAGCATTGCTGACTCACAGTGCCAGGGACCTGGGTTCAATTCCAGCCTTGGGCGACTGTCTGTGCATATTCTCCAGTTTGCATATTCTCCCCGTGTCTGTATGGGTTTCCTCCACGTGCTCTGGTTTCCTCCCACATTCCAAAGATGTGCAAGTCAGGTGAATTGGCCATGCTAAATTGCCCATAAAGTTAGGTGTATTAGTCAGAGGTGGGTTACTGTTTGGATGGTCGGTGTGGACTTGGGCCAAATGGCCTATTTCCACACTATAGGGAATCTTCTCTTAAAAAAGACTTGTTTGGGTAGAAAGACTGGACTTGTGCACTGGTCACTGAAAGTTAATTTTGGAAAACATACCACAGCTCATTTCTATTGGGACAAAGTCCTTTAAAATGGCAGGAAATATTCACTTAATGAAAACAATTTGCAGGTGTAAGATCAACCTAATTGTGAGGGACAGGGGTTTATGGATGAATCAAATGTGCCTTAATGTAAGGCAAGTAAGCTTTACGTAAACACAGTTTCTGATATTTATATTTTTGTGTGTATTTTTTTTCTTCAGGTCAACCATACTTCATTTAGCTTAGGGCAAGCGAATTCAAATGCAACTTGGGTGACGAAGATGTGTGATGCAAAGGCACCTGAAGGTGAGTTGATGCAATTTCTTGCAAATTAATGTTCAATCTTCCTTTTATCAGATAGACCTGTAGAGTTTATATTAAAGCCAAAACACCATGTATAGCTTTGCAAGTAATATGTTTTGAGAGCTGGCAAATTTTGCAATTTGACTAAAACTGTCATTCGTAAACATTTTCTGTCTAATGTTAAAAAATGTGCATTTTTGCTATTTATGTCAGGATCTAATAGTTGATTTATTAGATGACCAGCCATGGTGCATTGTTGTGTAGCCGTTGCTATGGTGGTTCATAATCATTTCTTACCAGTGCCATTCTGCTGCAAAGCTCAGTTGGTGTGTCCAACATGGTTACACTGCTGAGTATCAGATTGTAGCCAGTGAATCTCTAACATTGGTTATCTTTTATCAATCCCATGCATACTTTTGGTGCTTCCTGAGAATCTGTCTACGGCCACTTAATCCACTGACAATGGCCAGCTTCCCATGCCATTAACTCTGCAATTTCAAATAAACCAGTGTTGTGTGATTTTTGATTCTGTGTAAATGTATATTGTTTTTTCTTGTCTCAATTTATTCCCAGTAACTGATGTAATTTGAAGGGGAGTTTGAAGAGAAAACTGTTCTCATGCTGATGATGTTCCTGTGGTAGAGTTCACATAGACTAACAAAGTAAATCTGGCAGGTGACAGTGCGTCATGTAGATAGTGCATGCTGTGGATACACTGCTTTGATAACAAGTATGGATATTCAGCCAATGAGCAGTGGTGCCACTTAATTCCTTTCTGCTAAATTTCTTGAATTTACAGGCTGTTTAGTGTGTTTCATTTCAATCTAATTTCTAGAAAGTTAAGCGGTTTTGAAAGATAAAAAGGTGAGTTACTTGTTTTAATAATAGTATCTATATGGGGGGACCAATTAACCTCTAGTAACTTTACATGACCATTAAATGTGATGGGGCCTAGTGAGGGTGCCATTTAGAGGTTACAATAGTGGTCATTATATGTTATTGGAATTAGATTTTATTGTCACATGTACTCAAGTACAAGGACACTGGAGTTCAGTGAAAAGTGTACAAAGTCACCATTTCCGCTGCCGTCTCAGATTCAAAGGTACCTAGAGTGGCATGGTGGCTCAGTAGTTAGCACTGCTGCCTCACAGCACCAGGGTCCCAGGTTCATTTCCAGCCTCAGACTGTCTGTGTGGAGTTTGCACATTCTCCCCATGTCTGCGTGGGTTTCCTCCGGGTGCTCCGGTTTCCTCCCACGGTCCAAAGATGAATTGACCATGCTCAATTGCCCATAGTGCTAGGTGCATTAGTCAGAGGGAAATGGGTCTGGGTGGGTTACTCTTTGGAGGGTCAGTGTGGACTGGTTGGGCCGAAGGGCCTGTTTCCACACTGTAGGGAATCTAATCTGTCTAAAAAAATATTAGATATAAAGTAGAAAATATTGCAATGTTAAAAGTTCAACGTTGCAGTTATTCTTAAGTGCTTAGCCGTGGACCTGGATGTAGGTTATTTCACCCTGAAGTAGAGACAACACCAGCAGGAAGCAGTTGGCCAGCCTTGAGTCCCTTTGCCATGCTATCCGGCACCAGTTTCCTTCTACTGACTACGTCATCACCACAAGTCTGCACAGGGCCGATCTTGGGAATGCAACTGCTGCTGAACCTGTTTGGGCCCAAACTGACCTTCCTGTGCCACTGCCAGGAACACACTCTCTCCTCCCTCTGCTAATGCTGCTGCCGCCAGGAGCACAAACTTGACTCCCTCCATCACCGCCGCTGGGAAGAAGCATTGCATCAGACCCACTGGACACCTTGAAGCAGCTGAGCACTCCACAGAAGGTAAGGAAAGAAAACACACTGGAGAAAGAAAGAAAAGTAAAAGCGTATGGAGCAGACGACCTCTGGGTAGGAGCTCGTACATTGTGCTCCTTGCTACCATCTTGAACAGTGGCCTATCCTGGATAGTGCCCAAGAAATGTGTTACATTTTGAACTATGATGGCATTTAAGTTTAATCTTTTGGTAAAGGGTACAAGGACAATAAGAAGTTAAAATGCTCGTGATCTACTTCTAATAGTCTAAATAATAATGAATTCAATCACAATTGTTTTTGTGGTATGTAAGAAGTTCTTTTCTTGCTATGAATTGAGAGGGATACAAATGAGTGGAAACATATCGCCAGGTAACTGATCTGTATTTCCAATTCATGCTATATGCCTTATTAGTTCAAATCAGCAAAATCCACTGATCTCCGACTTCAGAATTTCAAAAGAGTTAGAGTCCACAGCTTTTTTGTGTGTGTGTGAGAAGAGAGATCAGATCTTTAATAATTGGCTTCCTGTTTTCATGCCTGAATGACCTAGGTCAGCTTTTTGAATTGTTCACAAAGCCTGCATTAGACAAAATAGTTTCTTTATATCTACCCTATCTAATTCCTCTAGCTTTTCATACACCTTCATTATATCATCTTTAAATTTTTTAAACTGAAAAGGATCACAATTGTAACCTGTCTATGCATTTTAACTCTTCAAGTCTCAGTACTGTTTGATGTACTCGCATTACACTCCCCCCAAAGCTATATTTCATATGGTAGACTGCCTATAACTGAAGGTTTTACTCCAGATGGGGTCAGACTAAAACTCCACATCATTGAAACATCACTTCTTTCTCTTTGTGTTCCACTCTCTGGGACAGTCAGCCCTCCATAGGTCTCTTGTCATTGGCCTGCCTGTCACTATTTCAAATGGGCTCAGATCTGTCATTTTATTGAGTAGCCCTGATGCTGCACAGAACTATTGGTACAGTCTGGGACCAGAGCATTCCCTCCTGGTGGTATTTAGAGCAGTCACTGTTTCAGGGTCTGATTCATTCTTTCCACCTGCCCTGATGATTTTGTGTGATAAGGACAGTGAAAGTTCCAATTAATCTCAACAGCTGGCAACTTCTTGACATACTGTTCCCATAAAATGGGATCCCTGGTTTGAATCAATGCCCTGGCAGATCATGCAGCCGAAAGTGCCACCTCCAATCATTCCGCCCACTGGAGTATATAGTCCTTACACAGTACTTTGGCTGTGTGATTGGCTGTGGCTTTCCTTGGGAAACAGTTTCCACCCACTTGGAAAACTTGTCCACAATTGCCAGGGCTTCTGAATAGCCTTGACAGCATGGGAGTGAGAAATAATCAACCTGCAAGTGCTGGAATGCAGTGGCACTTTCAGTTGGGGAACTTGCACTTTGGTTCCAGGGTTGTTCTGGCAAGTGAGGCGACAGTCCTGTAGCACTTGGGCAAATGTTTTGCAACCTTGTCCCCACTAGCTGTGCTGGAACTGGGCTGTCATTTGTTCTGGTCCCAAATGTCCCCATGTGTTCGGTACAGCATCACAGTAGTGGGCGCAGCCGATGGATTTGATTCCCGATGTCTCCAAACTCCATCTTAACATAGTCTATGTCCATTTTCAATCCATTCCCATTTCTCTTCCTGGGAACGTTTGTTCTTCATTGTTTGCAGATTTTGGTTTGCTGTCCCCATGTTGAGCTGGAAAATGTGCACTTGAGGCTCATGGCAGGAATGATTGGAGGTGGCACTTTCGGCTGCATGATCTGCCAGGGCATTACCCTGGCCTTCCATCATGTTACCTTTAGTGTAGGCTTTGCAGTTTAATATGGCCACTTCTTTGGCTAGCTGGACAGCTTCCAACAAGTCCTTGACTTTTTTCCCATTTCTAATGGGGTTCCTGCAGCTGTTAGGAATCCACGCTGTTTTCATAGTTGTATAAAGTTGTAGTCAACTCCAAAAGCATAGGAGTCCATACAAATGTTGGCAGACTTATCCTGTGCTATTCTGCATGCTTCAGTCGGAAACCGTAATTCTGCTTCCTGTGCCGATGCTCGTGGGGGTGGGGGGATGTGGTGGGGGAGGGGCAGGCTTCCTGATGCCATATTGATGTGGAGTGTGGTGACAGCCCATTGGGCCTCATATAGCCCTCCTTTACGTGGTCAAGCAAAGTTTCCCGTTATTGGCGATGCCTAATGCTGGCGTGGAACAAAGTACTTTCCTTAGGTCCTGGAAGCCTTCTTCCTGTTCCCTTGTCAGTACAATCTGTTCTTTTGAGTCCTGTTTCCTTTTCAAGATGTTTGTCAAAAGTTGGGCTGTGAATTAACCCAGCATCAATTAAAGTTATGCAGACCCAGGAAAGCCCTCAGTTCTCAGAATGTAATGGCCTGTTTGGTTGCGTGTATGGCTGCAGTCTGGCTTTGGGTGATTTCCCTTTTCCCATGGGAGATTTTTTTGCCCTAGATAGATGACCTCTTTCTGAGCGATCTGAGCCTTTTCAATACTGGCCTCATAACCTTTTTGTTGTAGGTGGTCCAAAAGGCACTCAGTGTCCAGGTCGCCTGCCCTCCTGTTCTGTAACTTCTTCTGTGGATTTTTGATAGCAAGCTGTGACTTTTGTCCAATCGGTCTTATGCAAGCTATACCCTGTAACCACATGTATCTCTTGCTGTCCAGCCAGCTTGCAGCTCCTGCTCATACTCTCCAAGAGCACCTTTGATTGCCTCATGGAGGAGGTGTTCTTCTCTATTGGTAACAATCACATTCAGAATTTGTACCCTGTCCTGGGGATGGAACATATCCCCTTAACCAGTCTAAGCTTTCCCATGTCTTCACCCTGTCTTTGGGTGAGGCATTTCTTTAGACCATCTGTGTGCATTTCAATCTGTAGTACCAGAACATCCACCTCAAAGCTGTCCACTAATCTCTGCCTGCCCATTTTTTTCTGTCTTTACTTTCCTGGTTTTAAGGGGTTGTAAAAATGATACTGAGGATATACAGTCCTCATCACATTCACCGCTAGAGTCCCTCAGTTTCCCAAGGGCAATAGCTTGGTTTGTCCGAATCACCACCTGGATATCTCGGGTGGTCGGGTACAAATTCTCTTTGAGCTTGGAAACCAGGGATGAAACTGATAGGACTGTTATCTCGTCCTTGTTCTGTTGCTCCTGATTTTTATGGAGAGCTGTTTCCTGTTTGGATCTAACTTTCTGCAGCTGTTCATGCCCTGCTTTTAACTGCTCTTTAAGTTGGGTTACTTTACAATCATGGGCAGATCGAGACATGACTTCACTTCTCTGATGAATTTGTCCCATTAGTGCAAGGGACCATTTAACTCAGTCTTTACTTTTCTGTCAGGTGGTTTTCCCCAGACCCACCTCATATCATCTAGGGTCCTTTGTCCTTGGGCATATTATATTCCTGCTCGATTTTGGTGAGTGTGTTCCCTAACGCAAACTGTACCTCAAGGTAATTCTGCAACTGCCACAGCATTTCTTCCTCCTTTATGTCAGGAGAGGCTAGCCTGTTTCTTAACATCATAGGCAGTTTCCCTATGTCATTCATGATCACCCTAATCCACGTGTCATGGTCAATTTCCTGCCATAGACGATGTTAGCTGAACTGAGGTCTGGACATGGGTGATTCGAAACAAAATAGCCAACTCACAAAAGATTCTGGATTGCATCCAGAGACTAGATCACAATTCTAAGAAGGAAGCTTCTTACCCTCAAAGAACTGTCAGTGATCGCTCAGTTTAGACGGTGTCCCCAGCGATCCTGCCCAATTGCGCCAAGTTGTGGGATTGTGTTCAAATAATGACCGAAATCTTTGAGTGGCGAAAATAGCCTCTTTATTCAGAAACTACAAATAGCAAAGTTCGAGGTGACAGTAGAGTCTTGAAATACAGTTCTTACATATTTTAAAACTTCATTACTATGGTGTTACATTGTTTTATCTATAATACATAAAGGTTTGAGGGGCTTCTGTTCTGGGAGACAGAAGATCTATTAAAACATGTGCTAAGTGCTGGCTATTACTTCTGATGGGATTAAGAGTGTCTCTCCAATCTGCTTGCATAATTAAGAGGTTTTAGTGTTTTGTCTTTTAGGTTAGTAAATGTTAATATAAATACTAGGCCTATCTGCTCAAAATAAGTTGGAAATTGTACCTGTACTTAATAAGAGAATAAAGGATATTGAACTGATGACTGCAGCTGGGTTGTGAGATTTGTTTACTATTTGCCAGTGTGAGTTTCATTCATTCATGCAATTTCGCTGACAGTTTCTTAAAGGGATAACAGCCCAGTTAAAAAGTATTTAACAAGTACATATTAATTGGGGAAACTTTGTTGCATTCTGCAATTTATTCAGGTCTGGGAGATGGTTGGAAGGACTGATTAGTCTTATAATATTTTATGGAGACTTGCTGGGAATGGAATTGTTCTGTACGCTACGCTTATTCAGAGGTAGCAAGGGCTGATAAGATGTGAAAATGCAGTAATGGGTTTGAAAGGATTGTTTTGAATAGAAAGGGTTGTTTTAAATTTGGTCTGTTTTATGATAGTAAAATATATTAAGATTTGCAGTTTAGTGAACGAAAGAATGAATGAAACCGTGTTATAGTAGGGAGTTATGAATGAATGAAATGGGAACGCAGTGTTCACTTGTGAGTGGGTTAGTAAAGGGAGTTATGAATGAATAGACATAAAGCGTTTGTGAGTGGCTTAGTGAAGGAACCTAGAATACAATATCTCACAAGTGACTAACATTCTATTAAATATTTTGATATCAATAGACAAGCTTTTTGTGACTTCTATATCTGAACACTAAATAGACCAGTAAAATGGTTTAAATAGTACTTACGCAACTGAAACCAATTATTCAGCCCAATAATCTGTGGTGCGTTTTGTGTTCCACACAAGCCTCCCCTTGTCTACATTATAAGTCCTAACTCCTTCTTCAGATTCATTTCAAATTATCCTATGTTGTTTATTTCAACAATTCCGTGTGTCCTAAGTTCTAACTAAATAAGTTTCTTCTGAATTTTTAAATTAGATTGATTATTGACTATCTTACTTTTATCCCTTCTAATTTTAGATTTCTCCACAAGTAAAAACATGCCAATGTCTAGCCCATCGAATCATTTTCTAAACTTAAACACCTCTCCTAGTTCACCCCAACTCATCACTTTTCTATTCAAAAGTCTGTTTAGTCTTGCCGGACAATTGTTACCATTTTGTTCTTTTAACATTTTTAATGTTTTATTCCTTGGTTGTGTGTTTTTATGGCCTTGTTAGCCTGCAATGCTGCTTTCTACGCTTTGTTTATCCCTGATCTTAGGTCTGACGGCATCCCCCTATATTTAAATTTTTACTCCATTTTCGGAGAACTGTGAACCTTTACTCCAAGATTCCTTTGTATCACTACATTCCTTAAAGTCCTACCATTCACCATGAAACTCTTACCTTGATTTGACTTTCCAAAATGCAAGACCTCACACTTATCGATATGAAACTCCATTTGCCGTTCCTTGGCCCACTTCCTCAGCTGATCAAGGTCCTGCTGCAATTTCTGATAACCTTCTCAATGCCCACAATGCTGTCTATTTTACTGTCATCACCAAATTTACTAATCATGCCTTGTACATTCTCATCCACATCACTGAGATAGATGGCAAACCGTAATAGGCCCAGCAACAATTCTTGAGGCACTCCACTAATCACAGACCTCCAGTCTGACAAGCATCTTTTCACTATTATTCTCTGCTTCCTATCATTAAGCCAATTTTGTATCCAATTCGCCAGTTTGCCCTAAATTCCATGCAATCTAACCTAGAACAGCTTACCATGTGGAACCTTATCAAAGGTCTTACTGAAATCCATGTAGACTACATCTACTGCCCTGCTCTTATTAACCTTCCTGGTCACTTCATCAAAGAGCTCTAATAAATCTGTGAGGCATGACCTCCCACTCACAAAGCTATGCTGACTACACCTATCAAGATCTGTCTTTCCAAATGCATGTGTTTTTCATCTCTCAGAATCTTCTCAAGTGACCTACCCACCACAGATGTTAAGCTTACTGGTCTTTAGTTCTCAGGTTTTTCTTTGCAGCCATTTTTCACTAATGGCACAACATTCGTTAGCCTCCAGTCTTCCAGGGCCTCATTCATGGCTAACAATGATGCAAAAATATCAGCCAGGTTAAAATGGATGGAAATAATGAGAGATTATTTTGCTTTGTTGTGATTCTGTTTGCCGAGCTGGGAGTTTTTGTTTTGTCCCCTTTCTAGGTGACATCCACAGTGCTTGGGAGCCTCCTGTGAAGGGCTTCTGTGATGTTTCCTCCGGCATTTATAGTGGCTTGCCTCTGCCGCTTCCGGTTGTCAGTTGCTATCCGCTGCAATGGTCGGTATATTGGGTCCACGTCGATATGTTTGTTGATAGAATCAGTGGATGAGTGATCGACCAAACATATCGACCTGGACCCAATATACCGGCCACTGCAGCGGACAACAACTGACAACCGGAAGCGGCAGAGACAAGCCACTATAAATGCCGGAGGAAACATCACAGAAGCGCTTCACAGGAGGCTCCCAAGCACTGAGGATGTCACCTAGAAAGGGGACAAAACGTTTGCAACAAAAACTCCCAGCTCGGCGAACAGAACCACAACAACGAGCACCTGAGCTACAAATCTTCTCCCAAACTTTGAATTATTTTGCTTTACAACCAGGCAAGGCATTCATTGATTTGGAGAAGCACTGTGTGTTATTTTGGATTGTTAAGCAAAGTTTGATTGCTTACATAAATCTCAGCATAACTGTTACCGTTGTCAAGGGCACAGGTTAGAACTCCACAGCACTATGAATATTTTTAACTTACACTTTCAAAATAGGTATCTCAGGAATAAAAGAATGACTAGAGTAAGATTAGGGCCAAAGAAAGACACTAGTGGGAAGCTATGTGTGTAGTCAGAGGAGATAGGGGAAGTGCTAAATGAATATTTTTCATCAGTATTCACACTAGAAAAACAAAATGTTGGCAAGGAGAATACTGAGATACAGGCTACTAGATTAGATGGGATTGAGGTCCACAAGGAGGGCATGTTAGCAATACTGGAAAGTGGAAAAATAGATAAGTCCCCTGGGCGGGATGGGATTTATCCTAGGATTCTCTGAGAAGCCAGAGAGATTGCTGAGTCTTTGGTTTTGATCTTTGTGTCGTCATTGTCTGCAGGAATAGTGCCAGAAGACTGGAGTTTAGCAAATGTTGCTCCCTTGTTCAAGAAGGGGAGTAGAGACAATCCTAGTAATTATAGTCATGATTTGGACCTGGTAATTATAGACCAGTGAACCTTCCTTCGGTTGTGGGTAAAGTGTTGGAAACGGTTATAATTTATAATCATCTAGAAAGGAGTAAGTTGATTAGAGATAGGGTAAGTTGTGCCTCACAAACCTTACTGAGTTCTTTGATAAGGTGACCAACAGGTAGATGAGTGTAAAGCAGTTGATGTGGTGTATATGGATTTCAGTAAGGCGTTTGATAAGGTTCCCCATGGTAGACTATTGCTCAAAATACAGTGGCATGTGATTGAGGATGATTTAACAGTTTGCATTGGAGACTGGCTACCTGAAAGAAGACAGGGTGGTGGTTGATGGGAAATTTTCATCCTGGAGTTCAGTTACTAGTAGTGTACTGCAAGGATCTCTTTTGGGTCCACTGCTTTTTGGATTTTTATAAATGATCTGGATGAGGGCACAGAGGGATGGGTTAGTAAATTTTCAGATGACACTAAGGTTGATAGAGTTGTGGATAGTGTGGAAGGATGTTGTACGTTACAGAGGTAAGCTGCAGAACTAGTCTGAGAGGTGACAAATGGAGTTTAATGTGGAAAAGTGTGAGATGATTCACTTTGGAAGGAGCAACAGGAATAAAGAGTACTGGCTAATGGTAAGATGATTGGTAGTGTGGATGCGCAGAGCGATCTCGGCATCAGTGTACATAGATCCCTGAAAGTTGCCAGCCAGGTTGATAAGGTTGTTAGGAAGGCATACGGTGTGTTACTTTTTATTAGTCAAGGGATTTAGTTTCGGAACCATAAAGCCATGCTGCAGCTATACAAAACTCTAGTGCGGTCACACTTAGAGTACTGCATACAGTTCTGGTCACCGCATTATAGGAAGGATATGGAAGCTTTGGAGAGGTTTAAGAGGGGATTTACTAGGATATTGCTTTGTATGGAGGGACAGTCTTACGAGGAAAGGCTGAGGGACTTGAGGCTGTTTTCGTTGGAGAGAACAAGGTTGAGAGGTGACTTAAATGAGACATATAAGATAATCAGAGGGTTAGACAGGGTGGACAGTGAGAGCCTTGTTCCTCGGATAGTGTTGGCTAGTCCAAGGGGACATAGATTGAGGGGTGATAGATATAGCTGAAAATGTGTTGGTGGAAAAGCGCAGCAGGTCAGACAGCATCCAAGGAACAGGGGATTCGACGTTTCGGGCATAAGCCCTTCTTCAGGAAGAAGAAGGGCTTATGCCTGAAACATCGAATCCCCTGTTCCTTGGATGCTGCCTGACCTGCTGCGCTTTTCCAACAACACATTTTCAGCTCTGATCTCCAGCATCTGCAGACCTCACTTTCTCCTGGGTGATAGATATAGGACAGATGTCAGAGGTAGTTTCTTTACTCAGAGAGTAGTAGGGGCGTGGAGCATACTGCCTGCAGCGGTAGTAGACTTGCCAACTTTAAGAACATTTAAATGTCATTGAGTAGACATATGGAAGAAAATGGAATAGTAGCAATCTCAATGGACTCTAGGGATTTTATGATACACACTTAGTGCAAAGCTTTGAGTGCAATTGTTTTCTTTACTTTTAAATGCTGTGACATGGATTTTCTGATAATCTGCTAGTTGTATTCTAGCACAGATGGGATTTGCTAATGGAAAATTTCTATCCTGGCAAATTCTGAAGATATTGTCCAGGAAATTGGTAATGATAAGGCAATAGTCACTCAGTCTTTAGCTAACTACAAGAAACATGGCTAACGTGTGCAACATTTGATATTAAATTGGACCCATATACATAAAACATTGGCCATTTTAATGATCATCTTCTTCAAAAACACTGTTCACTGCTATTTTATAAAAATACAATTGTTCCAGTAGTCATCTACATGCCCATGTTAATCACATCTGGACTGGTGAACCTTGGGCACAATCATGAAAATAGCTTTCAATGGGAGGTTATTTGATGACACTACACACTCAAACAAGGTGTCATCAAATTAACTCCCATAAAAGCTACTTTCATGATTATCTCAACTTAGTTGTTATGAACTGTTTCCCCATGCCATAGTTGTTGACTGTCTTCTCTCTTTTCCAGTCAACTTAGGGTACCCAGGACTTAGTTTTCACTCTTATCATGTTCCTTGTTCACAACTGAAAACAAAAAAAAATGCTGGAAATCCCAGCAGGTCAGGTAGCATCCATGGAAAGAGAGAATCAGCTAATGTTTTGAGTCTGGATGACTCTTCATCAGTGAAGTGTAATGGGAGCAGCATTTACGCAATAGTGGGAGGTGGGGGGGGGGTTGGAGTGCTGGGGGGGGAGGGGTGGGGGGGGGTGGTAGGGGAGCGAAAGGGTTTTGATAGTTCATATTAAGTGATTGGACTGTGAGAATGGCTGAACAGTGGTGTGTCTAACTGCCAGACTGGAAAGAACTGATAGTCCCATTGGAATGGGGGGAGGGGAGAGAAATCATGGTGACATGGCATGTAGCAAACAAAGCTAAAAGGGAAGGAATGGGTTCACAGTTTGGAGGTGCTGAACTCAATATTGAGCCCAGAAAGTTGTAAACTTGCAGATGAGATGTTTGTTGGAGCATTGCAACAGGCCAAAGACAGTCAAGTGGGCTTGCGAACAAGACAGTGTTAAAATAACAAGGTCAGAGTCATGCTTGCACACAGACGAGAGGTATTCTGCAAAGCAGTCACCCAGTCTGCGTGTAGTTTCTCCAATGTAGAGTGGGACACAGCAAATACAGTACACAAGATTGGAGCAGGTACAGGTGAAATGCTGGAAAAACTGTTTAAGCCTTTGGATAGTGAGCAGAGAGGAGGTGAAGGGGCAGGTGTAAAAAGTTGCTACATGCAGAATTGAGACCTGAATAACAAATATATTTCAGGAGCTGAAGAGATTTATCATTCGTGGAGCAGCTGAGTGGCTCAGTGGTTAGCATTGCTGCCTCACTGAGCCAGGATCCAGGTTCAATTCCAACTTCAGGCGACAGTCCGTGTGCAGTTTGCACATTCTCCCAAATGTGTGAATGTGTTTCTTCCAGGTGCTCTGGTTTCCTTCCACAGTCCAAAGATGTACAGATATGGTGGATCGGCATAGGGAGTGCCAGGTCATAACGATAGGGTAGGGAATTGGATCTGGGTGGGATGCTGTTCCTCCACATTGTGAGGATACTACGATTTTATTATTAGAACTGCTGAACTCGCTGGAGGATGGAGTAAGGCTCCAAATAAATGTAAATTCTTTCTCCATTACTCACAGCAAGAGGAAAAAGTACAGATGCATAATAAAGGACAGAAACAAACTCTCACTTGCAACTTTGTTATTAGCAAAAAAGGAAGTTAATTACAGAATATTAGGATATTATACAGAATATATGATACTTGAATTCTTTGCATCCAGTTTTACTCAGAAGATTCTAGTCGTAGTTAAACAGTCTAACTTAATGAAATGGGCGCAATTTTGAGAGGAGTGACAACCTCATGCAGTCGGCTGCCATATTATGAAATGCCAAGTTCCAAATAAACACTTTGACAGCTGCTGTCAAATGTTAAGTATGTAAGGTAACAGCAATTTTATGATGCTGAGAGGGTAGATGCCAGATGGATAGGGGATAGGATGCCTGAACAGAGAACACTGGCCCTTTGGCCTACCAAGATTGTATCAGCACATGATGCCTTTCTGAACTAAAAGGACATTAATAACCTTGCACAATGGGCAGATAATTAGTAATTCAAATTCAACACAAATAAATAAGAATTGATACATTTTTGTGATGAAGAGGAAGTCTCATACTATTTCAAAGATGCAGCAGAGTGGAGGATTGAAGGGATAGAGTCATCCCATTTTCCAGCGCTTGGCCCACCCCTTTGTATCTCTTAGCATGCAAAGGTATTTCTAAATTAATATAGAACATAGATCATAAAACAGGAAAGGGCCCTTAGGCCCACAATTCTGTGCCAAAATGACGTCAAATTAAACTAGTCCCTTCTGCCTGCCCTTGGTTCATATCTCTCCATTCATTGTATATTCATGTGCTTATCTTAAAGTCCCTTAAATGCCCCTATCACGTCTGCCTCCACTGACCCCGGTGCACATTCCAGACTCCTACCACACTCATTATAAAAAAAAATTACCCCTCACATCTTCTTTGAACTTCCCCATCTCATCTTGAATGGGTGCCCCCTAGTATTTGACATTTCAAGTCTGGGGAAAAGAATTCTGACCATCAACCTTTCTATGCATATCAAAATTTTATAGACATCTATCAAGTCTCTCCTCATCCTCCCCAGTTCAGAGAAAACAGCCCAAATTTTTTTTAGTCTGTCCTTATGCACGTACCCTGTAATCTTGGGACTAAACATCTTCTGCATCCTCTTCAAAGCATTCACATCCTTCCTGTAATGTGGTGACCATAATTGAACACAATACTCCAAACGTGGCCTAACCAAAGTCTTATAAAGCTGTAACATGACACCCTGACTCTAGTATTCAATTTCCTGACCAATAAAGGCAAACATGCCATACACCACCTTTACCACCCTATCTACATGTGTTGCCACTTTCAGGGAGTTATAGACTTGAACCCCAAGATCCCTCTGTACATGAGTGCTGTTCAGGGTCCTGCCATTAATTGTTACATTTCCATAACATTTGATCTCCCAAAGTGCAGCACCTCACACATACCTGGATTAAACTTCAACTGCCATTCCTCCGCTCATATCTGCACCTGATCTATATTCCACTGTATCCTTTGACAACTTTCCACACTCTGCACAACTCCACTGACCTTTGTATCGTCTGCAAACTTACTAATCCACTCATCTACATTTTCATCAAAGTTATTTATATGTATATCACAAACACCATAGAGTCATAGAGATGTACAGCATGGAAACAGACCCTTCGGTCCAACTTATCCATGCCGATCAGATAGCCTAACCTAATCTAGCCCCATTTACCAGCATTTGGCCATATCCCTGTAAACCCTTCCTATTCATGTACCCATCCAGATTCCTTTTAAATGCTGTAATTTTACCAGCCTTCACCACTTCCTCTGGCAGCTCATTCCATACATACACCACCCTCTGCGTGAAATAGTAGTCCCTTTTATATCTTTCCCCTCTCACCCTAAACCAGTGCACTCTAGTTCTGGACTCGCCCCCACCCCAGGGAAAATACCTTGTCTATTTATCCTATCCATTCCCGTCTTGATTTGATGAACCTCTATGGATCCCTGCAAAACACCACGAGTCATGGACTTCATGCCAGAAAAACATGCTCCACCGCTACCTTCTTCCTTCTTTTGGCAAGCCAATTCTGAAGCCACGCAGTCAAGTCATAGCAGATCCCATGCATCTTAATCTTTTGGATGATCCATCCATAAGGGACCTTGTCAAAAGCCTAACTAAATTCCACGTAAATAACATCCACTGCTCTCCTCTTGTTGATCACCTTTATCACCTCCTTGAAAAAGTCAGTCGCGTTAGTAAGATATGATCTGCCCTGAATAAAGCCATGCTGACTGTCCCTAATTAGCCCTTGCTTTTCCAAGTGGGCATAAATCCTATCCTTAGGAATTCTCTCCAATAGCTTCCCAACCACCAATGTGAGACACACCGATCTATCGTTTCCTGGATTAGTCCTCTTTCCCTTCCTGAACAGAGGAACATTAGGTACTCACCAGTCCTCCCGAACCTTTCCAGTGGCTAGCTAGGATTCACAGGTCTTGATCAAGACCCCAGCAATCTCCTCTCTTGCCTCTCTGAATAACTTAGCATAGATACCATTGGGCCCTAAGGACTGTTCAGGAGATCCGTCACCATTTCTTTCTTGATCTCAAATGCCCTAGCATATTAGCATTCACGACACAAATCTCACTATCCTCCATTTCCTTTACCTGTGTGAATACCATCGCAAAGTACTCCTTTAGAGCCTCATCGACATCTGCTGCCTCCAAACACAAGTTCACTCCTTTACCCTTGAATGGTCCTACCTTCTCCCTACTTAGCCCGTTATTTTTAATGCATGTACAGAATGCCTTGGGATTCTCTTTAACCTGAGTTGACATGGCCCCTTCTTGTCTCCTAATTCCCTGTGTAAGTTCTTTTCTGCTTTCTTTATATTCCCCACGGGCCCTGTCTGATTTTAGCTTCCTGAACCTTGCATTTGCTTTGATTTCCTTTTTGACTAAATTCACAACCTCCCTCGTTATCCAAGGATCCCTTATCTTGCCACTCTAATTCTTCCTCCTCACAGAAACATACCAGTTCTGAACTCTCATCAGCAAGTCTTCAAACAATTCCCCTGTCAAATGTGGACTTGCCTGTAACAGCTCCTCCCAATTAACACTCCCTAGCTCCAATTAATACTGATGTAATTTACCCTCCCCCAATTTAGTATCTTCCTGCAAGTACCTTATCCTTATTCATAGCTACCTTAAAACGTAAGGATTTGTGATCGCTTTCCAAACTGTTCTCCCACTGTCAGTCACCTGCCCAGGCTGTAAGCCAATACAAGGTCCAGTGTGGCCCCTCGTCTGATGGGACGGTCCACATGCTGTTTCAAGAAGCCCCTTTGGATGCATGTAACAAATTCTGCTCCATCTGAGCCTCTTGCTCTAAGGGAGTCCCAGTAAATATTGGGGAAGTTGAAGTCACTCACTATGACAACTCTGTTTTTATTGCATCTTTCCATAAGCTGCTTACATATTTTTTTCTCAATGTCGGTAGCTGTAGTAGAGTATCCTATCAAAGTAATTGCACCCATCTTATTTTTGAGCTGTACTCATATTGCCTCAGTGAATGAGCCCTACAATATGTCCTTTCTGAGAGATATAACATTCTCCCAAATTAGTAATACCTCTTTTGCCTTCCTCTTCCTCTCTATCTTGTGTAAAGCAACAAAATCCTGGAACATTGAGCAGCCAGTCCTCTCCTGCTCTCAACCAAGTCTCTGTAATGGCCAGAACATCATAGGCCCATGCAGTGATCCAAACTGTAAGCTCATCTGCCTTACTTATAATCTTCCGTGTGTTGAAATAAACACACTTCAGCTTATTAGTAGCTTGGTGTCCATTCTCCTGTCTTTATCTGTCCTTCCTTTCTGATTTCCTGGCCCATACAAATAGTTCCTTCAATCCCTCCACTTGCTGACCTGCTGCTCTGGTTCCCAGCCCTCTGCCCACTCTAGTTTAAACCCTCCCAAGTAGCACTAGTGAACCTCCCTGCGAAGATATTGGCTCCCCTCCAGTTTGGGTGCAACCCATCCCTCTTATACTGGTCACCTCTGCCCGAGAAGAGGTACCAATGATCCAAGAACCTGAAACCTTGCCCCCTGCACCAGCTCCTTAGCCATGCATTCATTTTATTCTTTGGTCTGTGAAAGAACACACTGCTCCAATTATGCCTGTTCCCAAATAAGTACTCAACTTACTGCATCCACGTTAGTCCAGGATTTCACAAATAGACAAAATATATTGTATAGCATGCAGTTTTGATTAAAGTTGCGCTGTTTCTATTCCCTCAATAAAAATATTCTTGGACTACCCTTTTTTAGTGTAGACTGAAGATGGATGAGGCATATTTGCATGATGGCTGTCCATTAGCAAAAATAAACCAGGATTTTGTTTGAATTAACAGTTAACTGGAATGGGGTCAATCAGTACAGAGATCATTCTATGTCTATCTCATTCAGCCATTTTTTTTTAATTTGGCTTTTGGTTGTAGATCAAAATTGATTTTATGAATCCTGTGTAGACTGATGTTAATAATGTGGCTAATGCTTTTATTCAATAACTTATTCAAGGACAATTAATTCACAGAAGCCCAAGTTAGTATACATTGTAAGTTATCTACTGGTAGGGACACAATCTTTGGGGGTAAATGTTTCTGGTTCATTCATACCCAAGTCTGCAATTCCTGAGAAAACACCAACAAATTTTGGTAACCAATCTCTCATGTCAAATGTAACTACTTATGGGTTATGTAATAAATGCATTCTTGTTACTTTGAGAAAGAGTTCACATGTACAGGTATCCTGTATTGCACATGAATCGTAAGGTGTAGATCACTACAGTTCTTCACTCCTCACGTCCTGCAAGGAATCCATTCTATTCTCCCAGTTCCTACACCTATATTGTACCTGTTTGGACAATGCCACCTTCAAAGCAGCACTGCTGATATGGCTTCCTTCTTCCATAATCGTGGTTTCCCACCTACTGTGGTTGACAGGTCGGTTGCTGTTGAGTGCACTATCACACAAGCTTCCATCCTTGCTCCTTCCCGTCACTCACAACAGCATGATTGGGTCCCCCAATCCATATTTTTCATTCCACCAACAAATTACAACGCAAACTGGAGCAATAACATCTTATCTTCAGACTAGGCACTTTGCCACGTTCTGGCTTTAAGATTGCGATCAATGCCTTCAGATTGCGGATTCACTCCCATTTGTTCCCTTTATTTAGCTTTAGTTGTGCATCCTGTGTCATTGTGTCCTCTCTCCCTTTTCCCCACTCTAGTGGGGCCATTTATTCTTCCCAGTTTGGCAGTTGGACACATTATTGTTCTGCCATGCTGACATTCCGATCACTTAATCTGTACTATCAGCACCCTCTCTCTCCCAGCATTCCACCTATTGGATAAGTGTTATTGCCCTCTCCACACTTCATATTAGCTCTGATCACGAATCATCTAGACTTGGAACGTTAGCTTGCTGTCTACATGGATGCTACCCAATCCACTGTGATTTTCAGCATTCTTTGTTTTCGATGTAATAGCAATGCAGTGCCCAGTTTTGTTCTCCTTAGCCAAAGAAGGAATTGTTGCTTTGAGAGGGACTGTAACAAATGATCACCAAATTGGTCCTGAAATGAAGGGACTGATTTCTGAAGAGAGTTTCATAGTCTGAGCCTAATTTCCTGATATCTACAAGAAAGAGAGGTGAAATTATTGAAAAATAATATTTTGAAAGGATTTGTTGGTGTATATAGTGGGAGAATGTCTCCTCCCTCAGGCAAGGGAGCATTGAATTATGAAGCACAGTCTCACAATGAGGCATTTCCCATTTCGCATTGAGATGGAAGGATACTTCTTCTCTGTCTTTGAGAATAACTTAAATAAACGTTATTAACCTATTTTCTACTCAGCCTGTTCAAAGATGTAATTACACACCACTGGAGCGAGGACTTGTACCTGGCCCTCTTTGCCTTGGGGTAGGAGCATTGCCATTATTCCACAATTCGAGTATGTTCAAGATTTAAATTGTTAGTTTCTTGAATATTAATGGAATACTGCAATACAAGGATAATGCAGGGCTGTGGAGTTAAGGTGGATTATTAGCCACAATCTTATTTAATGGTGGAGTTGGCTTGAAAGGCCAAATTATCTATTTCTTTTAGTATTCTTAGCTGCACTAATAATGAGGGAATTACACATGGCTTGTATTTTGCTTTAAGGAGATATATCAGTCTAGGTGAAATTGAACAGATTCATTTTAGTAATTAGCTTTGAACAGATTTAGAACTTGTTCCATAGTTGAGAGACACATTTGCAAGGTAGCTTAAAGACAGTTCTGAAATAGGAATAGTAATTAACACAGCAGTGGTCCAGAAAGGGAGATTTTCAGCTGCAAACATTTTCAAGTCCCACTCTATAGTTTAATTTTACAGTTTGGATTGACATTTCTATGTTCTGCTAACTAAGAGTACATTGTTAATCTTGCTTCTGAAATGATCCTACAGCCTCTTAAGAGTATTTTGTGTGGTGGGCTCCCTTAAAGATCTTTGTCATCATTTGAATAAAAGAAGAATATTAGACTTATGTGAAAACAAATGCTGCAGATGCTGGCAATCTGAAATAAAAGCAAAAAATAATGGATAAACTCAGCAGGTCTGGTAGCATTCGCAGAGAGAAAAACATAGTTACTATTAACTCTTTTTCAGAGTTATATTGAATGCAAAACTTGAACTCTGTGCCCCTTTCCACATATGCTGAAAGCCCTATTGAGTTTCACCAGCACTTTGTGTTCTAATTTCACTATACATGTGTTCTGAACAGTGTTCTTGATACCTTGGCATTTCAGAAACGTGATGGTTCATCTGGTTCAAGGTCCAGCATTTCAAATCTCTTTAGTCACGCAATGTAAAAATGTAGTGAATACAAATTTGCCTTTTTCCACCAATTTGCTCTTACAGTGAAAATTCAATAAAATGGTTTTATTCAAAGGTTCAAGTTTTGATTTAGATTTAGATTTTATTGTCACATGTACTCGAGTACAGAAGTATAATGGAAAGTGTATAATGTCGCTACATGTGGCCCCATTTTAGATACCAAGGTACCTAGGTACAAAAAAAAGTCTTAAGTACAAAGTAGTAAGAGAAATGAAAGTTAAAGAAATAGCTAATAATTTACATTAAAATCTTGCGAAGTTTAAACTAGGAAAATAAAAGAATAATTAAAAGTTCAACAGATTTTGATAAGTCCTCTGCTTGCTCTCTGAGAAGCCCTTAGCCGTCAGTTCTCTTCGCTCCTACTGCAGATACTATCACACTATTGGGACTGCCACCAGTCTGATCTCCCCTGGTGGCTCGGGAACATGTCTCGGTAGGATCCACTTGCATGCCAAGCCATGACATCACCCTGAACCACTGGCATACCGCTAAGAGACCTGGTTATGAGCTGTCGAGAAACCAGGCCCAGACACACCACAAGTTGCCAAGAGACTGGGCTGGGACCCGCCAAGAGCTGCTGAGAGACCAAGCTGGGACCCACCACGAGCTGCAGAGAGACCAGTCCAAGACTTGCCACAGGGGAGGTGAATACCAGGGAGGGGAATAGGAACAAAAAGGGAGGAAAAAGAGGACAAAAAAGGAAATAAAAAGAAGGAAATGGGAAATACCAAAGAGCGAAGGAGCTCCAGTCGAAATGTCCTATTCTGCTGCCATTTTGACCAGAATCATAGAAGACATGCCAGATGGTGAACTGACAATAATGTGGATATTGCAGCTGCTCCAGAATTGCAGGTTTTCTTATATAATTCTTATGTATTTTACATTTCAGGATTAAAAAAAGTTTATTTTCAATCATTTTGGAATTTTTGTGGTCCACATAATTACAATAAACAATGTAAAGAAGCAGACGTTTAGTTTTTTAAAATGGAGTTTGTGTGGGAGGGGCCTCCAAATATTTGTAACGTATCAATCTGTAGAGAGAGCATTTTTTCTCTTTCTTTGTTTTAAACCTTTATATTTCTTTAAACTGTGTTATTTTTTCAATGGAGTTTGTGTTTGTCAAGGTTCAAGATCTGCAGAGCGACTTTTTTTATGACAAAAAGAATTATGAAGAAGGAGAGCTTGTGGATGAAGCTGGAATGAGTTTTTTTAATCAAGAAATTGAACGCTGCTTGATTTCTTTTTAATATTTACATGTTTTAATTTTCTTTTTTTTCCATGCTTCATATTAAATCTGTCGGTGAGGGAATGTAGTTTATTTTTGCATATAAGGTGCTGGTGAGGTTGCGTGTGACTAGTAGATTTAGTCATGATTTGGAGGTGCTGGTGTTGGACTGGAGTGTACAAAGTAAAAAATCACACAACACCAGGTTATAGTCCAACAGGTTTTTTGGAAGCACCAGATTTCAGAGCACTGCTCCTTCATCAGGTGATTTTTAACTGAGTAGATTTAGAGAAATGATTACACAGCAGGATCAGTCAGATAGATGGTTGACTGTCAGGAAAGGCAGGAAAGTATTTCACAAGTCTTCTGTCGCTATCCCTCTGAAACAGATATTCCATTTTGGGAACTGGTGAAAGACAGAGCAAAATAGAAGTGGTCATCAGATTTTGGGCACAATGAATGAATTTTACATTAAACGAGGTTTGTCAAGATTTAAAAGAATATTTGTTATTGGGGACTGTCCTGTCAGGGGCACAGACTGGAGGTTCTTTAGCAAGGGGTGCAAAACAGGATATGATGATGCTTTCCTCATGCTAGGGTTAAGGACGTCTCAAAATATTTGAAGCATGCTGTTGAATGGGAGAGCGATGGTCCAAGATAGTGGAGTAGGGCTGTGCCAGAGCTTTTCGCTCTGACTACTTTTCTTTTTCTTTATTTCTCTTCTCTTTCTTTAATTTACTTGTCTTGTCCTGAGCTTGGATGGCATCAATAGCAATGAGAGACCAGCACACAGGTCTGGAACTGGGTAGGACTACCACAGACATTAAGTGGGCTCAGGGCGCAGGCCAATCACAGATAGGCCAATCACACGTAGGCCCAGCACAGAGGAGAGTGAGTCCCTACTTGCTTTTCTGGAGCAAGCACAGGATCTGGAATCAGCAGCTGCTCCATTGGCAGAAGCAACATTGGTGAGAGATGCCCAGTGGCAAAAGATGGGCCCTTTAATTCGTAACTTCTTTGTTGGTTGGGTGTGGCGCTGGCATCGGGGAAGTAATGTTGCAAGAGCATCATGGCAACATCCATGAGTTTGGTCCAATGGCAAGAGGCGCGACTCTGACGTTGGCAGAGGAGGCGATGACAGAGGAGTATCGAACCCACGGCAAATATGAGGCCCGAGGATCGGTGACTTCGATATTTTTTGGGTCATGTGTAGATAGCTGTAAAGCAATTGAAGAGGGATGGCAACATAGGTTTTGTTGATGGTGATGAGCTGGCTCAGGGCTGATGGACTCTCTTCAAGCCATATCTTTCTTTTGTTTTCATGTTCTTAACTTGTTCAAAATGGTGCTGTTTCATGGTAACAAATTAAAGCTTTTCATTGTATTTTAGTTTTACTGTAAAATACCCGTGACAATAAAATCAAAATCAATCGAGAAGTTGTACATGTCGGTAGGGATAACATAGTTAGAGAAAGGGTTCAGGCTTTACGGAGTAAATGAAGTTAGGTAGAAGGTGAAAAAGCAGAACATTACACTTGGTAATCTCTTGATTAGTTCTGATGCAAAATTCTCAGGAGGGAAGGACTAAATGAATAGGGAAGGTAAATTAATGGCTGAAGAGTTGGTGCAGTGTTCAGGGATTCAGTTTCTTGGATAATTGGGATTTCTCCTGGGGTGGAAAAGACCTGTTCAAAATGGGTAGATTTCACCTGAATTGAAAAGGACCAACATCCTGGTGGGGAGATTTGCTAATTCTATTTTGGGAGCCTGTAAACCTTTAGGGGAGGGCTTAGAGTCATAGAGAAGTACAGCATGGAAACAGACCCTTCGATCCAACCCGCCCATGCCAACCAGATATCCCAACCCAATCTAGTCCTACCTGCCAGCACCCGGCCCATATCCCTCCAAACCCTTCCTATTCATATACCCATCCAAATGTCTCTTAAATGTTGCAATTGTACTAGCCTCCACCACATCCGCTGGCAGATCATTTCATTCATGTACCACCCTCTGCGTGAAAACGTTGGCCCTTAGGTCTCTTTTATATCTTTCCCCTCTCACCCTAAACCTATGCCCTCTAGTTCTGGACTCCTCCGACTCCAGGGGAAAGACTTTGTCTATTTATCCAACCATGCACCTCATAATTTTGTAAACCTCTATAAGGTCACCCCACTCCAGGGAAAACAGCTCCAGCCTGTTCAGCCTCTCCCTGTAGCTCATCCTCCAACCCTGGCAACATTATAGAACATAGAAAAGTACAGCACAGCACAGAAAAGGCCCTTCAGCCCACAATGTTGTGCCGACCACTGATCCTCATGTATGCACCCTCAAATTTCTGTGACCATATGCATGTCCAGGAGTCTCTTAAATGTCCCCAATGACTCTGCCTCCACAACTGCTGCTGGCAACGCATTCCGTGCTCTCACAACTCTCTGTGTAAAGAACCCGCCTCTGACATCCCCTCTATACTTTCCTCCAACCAGCTTAAAACTATGACCCCTCGTGTTAGTCATTTCTGCCCTGGGAAATAGAGTCGATAGCCAGAGACTATCTATGCCTCTCATTATCTTGTATACCTCAATTAGGTTCCCTCTTCTCCTTTTCTCCAATGAAAAAAGTCCGAGCTCAGTCAACCTCTCCTCATAAGATAAGCCCTCCAGTCCAGGCAGCATCCTGGTAAACCTCCTCTGAACCCTCCCCAAAGTATCCACATCTTTCCTATAATAGGGAGACTAGAACTGGACGCAGTATTCCAAGTGCGGTCTAACCAAAGTTTTATAGAGCTGCAACACGATCTCACGACTCTTAAACTCAATCCCCCTGTTAATGAAAGCCAAAACACCATATGCTTTCTTAACAACCCTGTCCACTTGGGTGAGATTTTAAGGGATCTATGTATCTGCATCCCAAGATCCCTCTGTTCCTCCACACTGCCAAGAATCCTATCCTTAATCCTGTACTCAGCTTTCAAATTCGACCTTCCAAAATGCATCACCTCCCATTTATCCAGGTTGAAGTCCATCCGCCACCTCTCAGCCCATCTCTGCATCCTGTCAATTTCCTGCTGCAGCCTACAACAGCCCTCTATACTTTCAACGACACCTCCAACCTTTGTGTCATCTGCAAACTTGCTGACCCATCCTTCAATCCCCTCATCCAAGTCATTAATAAAAATTACAAACAATAGAGACCCAAGGACAGAGCCCTGTGGAACACCACTCACCACAGACTTCCAGGCAGAATATTTTCCTTCTACTACCACTCATTGTCTTCTGTTGGCCAGCCAATTCTGTACAATTTACATCCTTGTAAACCTTTTCTGAACCCTTTCAAGTTTCACAATATCTTTCCGATAGGAAGAAGACCAGAATTGCACGCAATATTCCAACAGTGGCCTAACCAATGTCCTGTACAGCCGCAACATGACCTCCCAACTCCTGTACTCAGTACTCTGACTAATAAAGGAAAGCATACCAAACGCCTTCTTCACTATCCTATCCACCTACAACTCCACTTTCTAGGAGCTATGAACCTGCACTCCAAGGTCTCTTTGTTCAGCAACATTCCCTAGGACTTTGCCATGACATGTATAAGTCCTGCTAAGATTTGCTTTCCCAAAATGCAGCACCTCGAATTTATCTGAATTAAACTCCATCTGCCACTTCTCAGCCCATTGGCCCATCTGATCCAGATTCTGTTGAAATCTGAGGTTACCCTCTTTGCTGTCCACTACACCTCCAATTTTAGTGTCATCTGTAAGCTTACTAACTGTACCTCTTATGCTTGCATCCAAATCATTTCTGAAAATGACAAAAAGTAGAGGGCCCAGCACTGATCCTTGTAGCACTCCACTGGTCACAGGCCTCCAGTCTGAAAAACAACCCTCCACCACCACTCTCTGTCTTCTACCTTTGAGCCAGTTCTGTATCCAAATGGCTAGTTCTCCCTGTATTTCTTGAGATCTAACGTTGTTAATCGATCTCCCATGGGGAACCTTGTCGAATGCCTTACTGATGTCCATATAGATCACATATATTACTCTGCCCTCATCAATCTTCTTTGTTACTTCTTCAAAAAACTCAATCAAGTTTGTAAGACATGATTTCCCACGCACAAAGCCATGTTGACGATCCCGAATTAGTTCTAGCCTTTCCAAATACATGTATATCCTGTTCTTCAAACAACTTGCCCACCACTGAGGTCAGGCTTACTGGTCTATTGTTCCCTGACTTGTCTTTACCGCTCTTCTTAAACAGTGGCACCACGTTTGCCAACTTCCAGTCTTCCGGCACCTCACCTGTGACTATCGATGATACAAATATCTCAGTCACTTCTTTAGCTTCCCACAGAGTTCTCTTGTACACCTGATCAGGTCCTGGGGATGTATCCACCTTTAACCGTTTCAAGACATCCAGCACTTCCTCTTCTGTAATTTGGGCATTTTGCAAGATGCCACCATCTATTTCCCTACAGTCTATATCTTCCATATCCTTTTCCACGGTAAATACTGATGCAAAATTTAAAGTCTGGTTGAAGATTTGTAGCTCGGGTGTCCGTTGTTGTGGTTCTGTTCGCCGAGCTGGAAGTTTTTGCTGCAAACGTTTCGTTCCCTGGCTAGGGAACATCATCAGTGCTATTGGAGCCTCCTGTGAAGCGCTGCTTTGATGTTTCTTCCGGTATTTATAGTGGTTTGTTCTTGCCGCTTCCGGGTGTCAGTTTCAGCTGTAGTAGTTTGTATGTGGGGTCCAGGTCGATGTGTCTGTTGATGGATGTTCTTGCCGTTTCCGGGTGTCAGTTTCAGCTGTAGTGGTTTGTATATTGGGTCCAGGTCCATGTGTCTGTTAATGGAGTTAGTGGATGAATGCCACTAGCTGCATCAGGACACTATTCAAAAGAGCCACAACACACTGCAGTACACCAGAACTGCGAAAAGAGGAAGAGGAACACCTATACAAGGTATTCGCCAAAAACGGATACCCACGCAACTTTATCACCAGATGCCTAAGAGATAGACCACGAAACGAGGACATGCCACAACCAAAAGGACTAGCCACACTACCATGCGTCAGGAGCGTCTCAGAACTGACAGCCAGACTACTGCGACCCTTAGGACTCAACAGCACACAAGCCAACTTCCACACTCAGACAACAACTCACTAGAACAAAGGACCCAATAGCCAGCACGAGCCAAACTAATGTAGTTTATAAAATACCATGCAAGGACTACACAAAACACTATATAGGACAAACAGGAAGACAGCTAACAATCCGCATCGATGAACATCAGCTAGCCACAAAACGACACGACCAACTATCCCTAGTAGCCATACACTCAGACAACCAGGAACATGAATTTGACTGGGAAAACACTACCATCATAGGACAAGCCAGACAGAGAACAGCCAGGGAATTCCTAGAGGCATGGCATTCATCCACTAACTCCATTAACAGACACATGGACCTGGACCCAATATACAAACCACTACAGCTGAAACTGACACCTGGAAACGGCAAGAACATCCATCAAAAGACACATCGACCTGGACCCCACATACAAACTACTACAGCTGAAACTGACACCCGGAAGCGGCAAGAACAAACCACTATAAATACCGGAAGAAACATCAAAGCAGCGCTTCACAGGAGGCTCCAATAGCACTGATGATGTTCCCTAGCCAGGGAACGAAACGTTTGCAGCAAAAACTTCCAGCTCGGCGAACAGAACCACAACACTGATGCAAAATATTCATTTGGTATCACCCCCATTTTTTGTGGCTCCACACAAAGGCCGCCTTGCTGATCTTTGAGGAGTCCTATTCTCTCCCTAGTTACCCTTTTGTCCTTAAAAACCCTTTGGATTCTCCTTAATTCTATTTGCCAAAGCTATGTCATGTCCCCTTTTTGCCCTCCTGATTTCCCTCTTAAGTTTACTCCTGCTTTCTTTATACTCTTCTAATGATTCACTCAATCTATCCTGTCTATACCTGCCATCTGCTTCCTTCTTTTTCTTAACCAAACCCTCAATTCCTTTAGTCATCCAGCATCCCCTATACCTAACAGCCTTCCCTTTCACCCTGACAGGAATATACTTTCTCTGGATTCTTGTTGTCTCATTTCTGAAGGCTTCCCATTTTCCAGTCGTCCATTTATCTGCGAACATCTGCCTCCAATCAGCTTTCAAACGTTCTTGCCTAATACCTTCAAAATTGGCCTTTCTCCAATTTAGAACTTCAACTTTTAGATCTGGTCTATCCTTTTCCATCATTATTTTAAAACAAATAGAATTATGATCGCTGGCCCCAAAGTGCTCCCCCACTGACACCTCAGTCACCTGCTCTGCCTTATTTCCCAAGAGGAGGTCAAGTTTTGCACCTTCTCTAGTAGGTACATCCACATACTGAATCAGAAAATTGTCTTGTACACACTTAAGAAATTCCTCTCCATCTAAACCTGTAACGCTATGGCAGTCCAAGTCGATGTTTGGAAAGTTAAAATCCCCTACCATAACTATCCTATTATTGTTACAGATAGCTGAGATCTCCTTACAAATTTGTTTCTCAATTTCCCTCTGACTATTGGGGGGTCTATAACACAATCCCAATAATATGGTCATCCCTTTCTTATTTCTCAGTTCCACCCAAGTAACTTCCCTGGATGTATTTCCGGGAATAACCTCCCTCAGCACAGCTGTAATGCTGTCCCTCATCAAAAATGCCACTCCCCCTCCTCTCTTGCCTCCCTTTCTATCTTCTGTAGCATTTGTATCCTGGAACATTAAGCTGCCAGTCCTGCCCATCCCTGAGCCATGTTTCCTTAATTGCTATGATATCCCAGTCCCATGTTCCTAACCATGCCCAGAGTTCATCTTCCTTCTATGTTAAGCCCTTTGCATTGAAATAAATGCAGTTTAATTTATTAGTCCTACCTTGTCCCTGCCTGCCCTGACTGTTTGACTCACTTCTGTTCTCAGCTGTACCCACCTCAGACCAATCTCTTTCCTCACTATCTCCCTGGGACCCACCCCACCTTACTAGTTTAAATCCTCCCAAGCAGTTCTAGCAAATTTCCCTGCCAGTATATTAGTCCCCTTCCAATTTAGGTGCAATCCGTCCTTCTTGTACAGGTCACTTCTACCCCAAAAGAGATTCCAATGATCCAAAAATGTGAATCCTTCTCCCATACACCACCTCCTCAGCCATGCATTCATCTGCTCTATCCTCCTCTTCCTGCCCTCACTAGCTCGTAACACTGGAAGTAATCCAGATATTACTACCCTTGAGGACCTCCTTTTTAAATTTCTGCTTCACTCTCTGTAATCTCCCTTCAGAATCTCAACCTCTTCCCTTCCAATGTCATTGGTTCAAATGTGGACAATGACCTCCTGCTGGCTCGTCTCCCCCGTGAGAACGTTCTGCACCCTTTCTGAGACATCCTTCATCCTGGCACCAGGGAAACAACACACCATTCTGCTTTTTCTCTGTTGACCACAGAAACGTCTGTCTGTACCTCTGACTACAGAATCCCCTAACATAATTGATCTCTTGGAAGCCAACATGCCCCTTGTTGCATTAGAGCCAGTCTCAATACCAGAAACTTGGCTGTTTGTGCTACGTTTCCCTGAGAATCCATCATCTCCTACATTTTCCAAAACAGCATACCTATTTGAAATGGGTATATCCACAAAAGACTCCTGCGCTAGCTGCCTACCTCTCTTACTCTTCCTGGAGTTAGTCATCTATATGACTGCTCTGGAGTGAAAATATAAAGAAAGATGAGAATGGTTTTGAATCAGAAAAGAGCAAGTTAATTAGAAAATACAGGCAAGAACAAGTCAGAGAATGAAGTAACTCTGAAGAATTCAATTACGTTTATTTCAGTGCAAAAAGTCTGACAGGTATGACTGATGAATGTGGCATGTATGGGAATGTGGGACTGTGATGTGTAGCTATTACAGAAACTTGGCTGAGGGAAGGATTAGACTGGCAGCTCAATATCCTATGTTTTAAATATCATGGAAATGATAGAAAGAGAGATTAAAGGGGGTGACATTTTTAATTATGGAAAAATTACTACTGTAATTAAAGAAGATATTTCTGAGGGCTCTCTTATGGGTTATTTATAGGAAAATATATAGGTTGAAATTAGAAGTAAGAATGGAATGATCACCTTGATGAGATTGTACTGTAGCCTCCACTGCCCCCCCCCCCCCCCAACCCCCAGTAGTCCGAGAGAAATTGAGAAGCAAATATGTAGAGAATTCTCAAATATATGGAAGAAGAATAAGGTTGTAATAGTAGGGGATTTTAATTTTCCAAACATTGACTGGGACTGATATAGTGTTCAAGGTTTGAGTAGTAAAGAATTTGTTAAATGTGTTCAAGAAAATTGCCCTTATCAATATGTAAATGCTCCTACTGAGAATAAGCAAAATCTGACCTTCATTTGGGAAATATGGCAGAACAAGTGATGGAAGTGTTAGTCAGGGACGCTTTGGGACGGATGATCATAATACTAGTTTTATAATAGGATGTGTCTTCCATAAAAGTTAAAGCTCTTAATTGGAATAAGGCAAATTTTAAGGACATAAAACAAGAACTTTCAAAAGTTGATTGAAGTAAACTGTCCCACAGGTAAAGAGACGACTGACAAGTGAAAAGCCTTCAAACGTGTGGTAATGAGAATTCAAAGTTATTATGTTTCTGTTAGAGTGAAAAAGATAAGGCTAATAAGATTAGGGAATAATTGATGAATGACAATATTGAGGTTCTTGTCCAGAATAAATAAAAAGAATCATATGTTAATATAGGCATCTGGGATCACCTGAATCTCTTCAAGAGTATCAAGAATGTAGGGGCATTCTTAAGGAGGAAGTCAGGAAGGCAAAGAGGAGATAGCCATGCCAGAGAAGGTTAAAGATGATCCGAAAAGTTTCTACAAATACATAAAGTATTAAGAGCAAGAGAGCAGCTATAGAGTAGAACTTCTCAAAGACCAATAAGGTCATCTTTGTGTTGATTGTCAGGAGATGGGAGAGAAATTAAATAAATATTTTGTGTCAGTTTGTACTGTTGAAAATGAAATTGAAACTAAAGAACTCAGGGGATATAAATGTTGATGTTTTGAAAACAGTTCATATTACAGTAGAGGAAGTGCCCAAGATCTTTGAAAACATAAAGATAGATAAATCTTCAAGATCTGATCAAGTGTATCCAGGATATTGTGAGAAGTTAGGGAAGAAAATATTTGTATCATCAATAAACATGGGTGAAATACTTGAAAACTGGAGTGTGGCTAATGTTGTGCCATTGTTTAAGAAGGGCTGTATGGAGAAGCCTGGAAGCTATAAAATTGTGGATCTGACATTGGTGGTGGGTAATTGGAACTGATTCTGAAAGATAGGATTTACATGCATTTGGAGAGGCAAGGAATGATTAGGGATAGTCAGCATGGCTTTTGTGCAAGGGGAATAGTGTCTGATATGCTTGAGTTTTGAAGAAGTAACTCAAAACCTTTGAAGAAGGTTGATGAGGGCAGAGTGATAGATTTTGATTATTTGAAATTAGTGAAGCATGGTAGTCCAATTAGTAAAGTTAAATCACATGGGACTCAGTGAGCTTGCCAACTGCATACAAATTGCCTTTATAGTAGGAGACAAAGTAGTGGTGGAGGGTTGCTTTTCATACAGGAGGTCCATGACCAGCAGTGTTACACAGAGATTGGTACTGGGTCCAATTTTGTTTGTCGTTACATGAATGATTTGCATGAGAATATAGGAGGCAAGGTTACAGGTGACAGTGAAGAACATTTCCTCAGATTACAAAGAGATTTTGATCAACTGCATCAATGGATTCAGAAGTGGCAGATGGAGTTTAATTTGGACAAATGTGAAGTATTCTATTTTGGTGATACAAACAAGGACAGGGTGTGTACAATTAATGGTAGGACTCTGGGTAATGTTGTAGAACAGACACACCTAGGGTTTCACATATATAATTCTTTGAAGTTTGCATCACAGGTAGACAGGGTAATTAAGGCGGTGTTTAGCATGCTTGCCTTCATTGCTCAGACCTTTGAGTATAGGAGTTGGACAGTTATGTTGAGATTGTACAGAACATTGGTGAAGCCTCTTCTGGAGTACTGTGTACAGTTCTAGTTGCCCTATTATAGGAAGGATATTGTTAAACTGAAGAGGATTCAGAAAAGATTTACGAGGATGTTGCCAGGAATGGAGAGTTTGAGATAGAAAAATAGATTGGAAAGACTGGGACTTATTTCACTAAGATTTAGGAGGTTGAGGGGCAACCTTACTGAAGTTTATAAAATCATGAAGGGTAGAGATAAGGTAAATGATGAGTCTTTTCCCAAAGGTGGGGGCGTTCAAAACTAGGGGACATATTTTAAAGTTGAGAGGAGAAAGATTTATAAAGGACATGAGGGACAACCGTTTTACGCAGAGAGTAGTTTGTGTATACAATGAAATGCCAGAGAAAATGGTGCCCATAGGTAGTTACAATGTTGAAAACATTTCGATATGTTCATGAATAGGAAAGATTTGGAGGACTATGAGCCAAGCACAGGCAGGTGGGACTACTCAGTCTGGACTGATTATACCAAAAGGTCTGTTTCCATGCTTGTATGACTCTATTACTTTAAATTGTTTGCAACACATTCCTAAACAAAGTTGCTTTGTTCTTCCACACTTCAACTTATAATATTAATCCATAAAGTTGAGCTTTTTTCTTTTTATGAGGGATTACTTTCTAATAAATCCATTTTAGTAAATCATTTTTATTTTATTCCTCAACTTTATATTCCCTTACTAAAAGGCAAAGGTGAGAACTTCTTTGTGATGATCCAATAAAGTTCTGTCATTTGTAGGTTAGATAGGTCAGGTCTTTTTCTCATAGTAATGATTTGTTAGTCAGATCAGTGAACTATCTGCATTTAACTGTGTTTTAATTCAGGTGTGCAGCTGGGGCACTGCAGTTGGTGAAGAATTTTTTTTTATCCTTGCATTTGTTCCACCAAATTATGAGTTTAACTTGATTTTTCCACAACAGTTTAACTTTGTATATTAATGTTGTTGTTGCTTGAGGACGGGGCTGCTGTGAGGAGGGGATGAAACAGCCTGAGGAGTGATATTTGTTGAATATTAACAGAAGTTTTTAATTAGCTTGTTTTGCAACCATCTCCATGATGATGCATCAGTAATAATTCATTTCAATCTCAATCTTCCTATCATAGTCTATATGGGGTGATGTAGATTGCCTTTATGAGAAAGTGTCGCCCAGCTGGATGAAAAAATGCAGGGTTAAAGATTTTGCTGAAAATATTGCAACATCAAGTGATTTATTGAAATGCCTGAAGGAACAAAGCATAAAAGCCTATTCAGAACTGCACACATTTCTGGCTTGGAACTAGAAACATAAACTTGAATAACTGTCCTTAATGGTATACCCATTGAAGTTGATTTCTGATTATCTGATTGGAAAGTAACCCTTACCCAGTGCACAGCCACTGTAGAGACCTAATGGGCAAATGTATTGCCTCCAACTGCATGTTATTTTGTTAAACATAATTCCATAATCCTGCCTCAACCATTTTGTAACAATGGCTTTTAATTTCTGGCAAGGTTACCAAAACTTTTTACCAAGCTTTGCTGTTAAGGCCAGACCTGCTTTTCTTTAAGATGTGATGATCATGGTTTATTTCAGCAATTAAAACACGGCTAAATGGATTTTCAATATATAATTGTCTTTCATTAAGCTGATGATGAAAATCTTCGATTTTCTAAATATGCAGTACTGGTAACTGGAAAGCATATGTTATCTCTATCTATCTGGCTGACTCCTGGTGGACAGTTTGATGGGGGCTGGGGATTGATTTTCACTGTGGAGCATAATAAACTAATTACACTTCTAATTCTTCTCAACAATATACATTGAAACATTTAAGCATGCATCCTCATCAAAATCGTGTTATTTCCTCGATTTCAGTGTTTTTATATAATCATAGAAGTAAATACATAATAAAAAAGGCTTCAAATGACTTTTGAATTGAATTTTTAGAAAAGTTGTGAACAGCTCACCATATTTACCAAATATGGCTCACTAGAAGTGCCGACCTGTGTTTTTGGTTTAAAATGCATTTAGTGAGTGTTGGATTTAATCTTTAGAGTTTATGTGTAATTAAATGATTGATGCTCTAAACCAAGGCTTCTCAAAGTGGGGCTCAGGACCTCAAGTGGGTATGTGAGACAATGTTCTGGGGTCCTCTCTACTGAGGAAACAATGGTTACAATGGAATTCTGACCTAGTTATGACAACTGTGCTTTTGCTCTGATACAACCTTGCTCTGTCAACCCCTTACTCCATTCTCCGTTCTCTTTGAGGACTCTTGACAATTTTCAAGTCATTGTATGAGGTCTCATTGGGAAAATTTAGGAAGCACAGCTCCATTCTACTGGACACATTTAAACATAATTTCTGACACTGCTATAGTTGTTGACTACTTTAGTGAGTACTGTGTTTTCTGGCTCTGCTTGGCAAATGCATAGCAGTTTTGCTGATTGTATTTGGTAGCTGTATGTTGAGATATTCTTGAGGGTTATTGCACTGAAGGAGCAATCTCAAGTTTCAAAAACTATATATTTAATGAAAAGGTATAATTTTCTTCAACATCCCACTTCCAGAAGTGAAAATATGTATAGAAATAGTTGATCCTTAACTATCAATTGTCTTCTTTATTCAATAGTGAATGATCATTGGCAACAGTTCTAAGAAATAAATTCAGTATCCCATCTCCAGTAGACCTGTGTGAACAGAAATTAAAATGAAACGACAATCAATTCAGTTTCAAAGAACAACAGGTTATAGTCCAATACGTTTGGTTGGAAGCACGAGCTTTTGGAGCGCTGTTCCTTCATCAGCTCATTGTGGAGGTTTAAGAATTTATAGCAAAGGTGTCCAGTGTCTTAGAGATGTGATACAGTAAACAATGTTAGATTAAAACTTTCATCTTTTATGATGGGATACGCTGGTTTCTGTTCTTTGATATGTAAATCGCAGAACTTCTTTTAAATTACATTCTCAAGTTAGCTCAACTTTTTAAACAATAGGTGTGAAGTCTGTCGATGTCCCAATGCTATGTCAGACTGACAAACCCTCTGTGTAGTTTTACATGGATTCATGCAGTTTTGGAGCAAAATAAAATGTAATTTTGCAACAACAAATTCACCCCATAAGTTTGTATGTGTATGCAATTAGGAGTGACAGATTGAGTGTGTGCTTGTGGATGTGGGTGTACATGATAGTGTGTGTGTTTGTAAGCTTGGTTGGGTGTGTGTGAGAGGGTGCTTGTGTTGGTGTGAGTGTGGAGGTGTATGTGTGTTCTTATGAGAGAGAGCTTATGTATGAGGGAGGGTCTGTGTGGATGTGTGCGTGCGTGCGTGTATGTGTATATGTGAGAGAGTGTATTGTGCAGTGGGTCACCTGTAGTGTGACATGAACCCAGGTTCCCATTTGAAACCATTCCCATGGGTACCGAACTTTGCTATCAGCTTCTGCTCAGCCACTGTCCCAAAGTCCGCCTTGGAGGATGGTCACCCGAATGTCCGAGGCTGAATGTCCTGAACCGCTGATATGTTCCCTGACTGGGAGGGAACACGTCTGCCCGGTGATTGTTGTGCAGTGTCATTCATTTGTCTCGTAACGTCTGCTCAGTTTCACCAATGTACCATGCCTCAAGGCATCCTTGCCAAGAGCATATGAGATAGACCACATTGGTCCAATCACATGAGTACTTGCAGCATACATGGTGTGTTAACCGTGTAATAGTGTTACTTGTGCTGATATATGGGTAACACCATTACAAGTGGGGAATACCTCCCACCATGCACAGTGGCTCAGTGGTTAGCACTGCTGCCTCAAAGTACCAGGGTCCCAGGTTTGATTTCAGCCTGTGGTGACTGACTGTGTGGAGTTTGCACATTCTCCCCATGTTTGCGTGGCTTTCCTCTGGATGCTCTGGTTTCCTCCCACAATCCAAAGATGGGCAGGGTAGGTGAATTGGCCATGTTAAATTACCCATATTGATCAGGGATGTGTAGGTTAGGTGCATTAGTCAGGGGTAAATGTAGAGTAATAGGGAATGGTTCTGGAGTGGGATATTCTTTGGAGGGTCGGCATGGACTTGTGCTGAAGGGCCCATTTCCCCACTGTAGGGATTCTATTCTATTCTTCATTCTGAGACTCATCAAGCAACAGCCAAACATGGTTATTATTGTAGGATCTTACAGTCAAATTCCTCCATCACCTCACTGGAGATGTGATATCTCACTGTCAGGATAGAGCAACCAGAGTTGATGGACACAATGATTTACAATCTGAAGGAAGATGCCTTGGGAATCCTTAACATTGACTCTGGACCTTGTGAATTCTCTTGAAATTAGAAAACCATGGCCAAGGAATCCTCCTGATTATGATCTGCCAGCACCTACAGAAGATGAATAAGTACCCAATACAGCTTGGGAGAAACACTAAAGGTAGCAAGGCCAGGGAATGTACTATGGATGAAAGTCTTTACCATTGTTGGTGATGGACATTAATATCATTACTGACTGAATTGTCTGAGTCCTGAAAGATATATCTCAGGAGACTGTACCTGCTGCAGATAGTGACTGAAACAATGGACACTATCCATAGGGCACAGACGTTGTGCTATATGGAGTAGATACAAAATAGATGTAGGAGCTCAAAATAGTGGCATTGTATGCATCAGCATAATTGTATTCCAACTCAACTTGTGATCACCTAGTCTGGTATGTTCCTGACTCCATCGTCAATGAAGAGTGCAGGAGAACATGCCCAGGAGCAGCATTGGGAATATCTAAAAATGAGTTTCCAACCTGATGAAGCTACCAGAAAAAGGCTCTTGTGCATGCCAGTTAATGGAAGCAGCACTTATAAGTCAGAACTAAACAATCCCACAAACACTTGATCAAATCAGAGCCTTGCAGCCCTAAATCATCCAGTCAAGGTAATGGGCACTTGAATTAGAAGAGGTGGCTCAGCAAATAACCCAATCCTTAATGATGATGGATCCCAGATTATCAGTGTAAGAAGTAGCTCTGAAGCATTTGCAACCTTCTGGAGCCACAGTGCTGTGTAGATGATGATTCTTGGCCATCTCCTGCAATCTCCGGTATCACAGATGTCTGTCTTCAGCCAACAACATTAACTTCATCTAAGAAATAGCTAAAAGCCCTGGATCATATAATTGAAAGTGTTTTTAACTGTGTCAATTAATATGCAATAACCTGCTTGCTGATGCTCATCTTAGGCTCTACACTGTCCATTTCGTTCCAGATTTCACTGCAAATTTGATTCAATCATAGACAGTAGACCAGACTCCAGAGTTGAAGTAAAAATAATTGCCTTTGAGATAAGGTCAGCATTTGTGCATGCATGGCACCAAGGAACCAAGCAAAATTTTAAGTCAGTAGAATTCATGGAAATGTCTCGATTAGTTGAGTCATTCAATACAAAGGAAGATGGTTCTGGTTGTTGGTGGCCGGGATTTTTAAACTCATAACATTGATGCATGAGTTTCTCAAGATGCAGTCACAGATCCAGCTGTCTTCAGCTACTTCATCAATGAGATTCTGTCTTTGACATGATCAGAAATGGGGATATTCACCGATGATTGTATAAAGTTCAGCATCATTCACAGCTCTTTGCATACTGAAGCTGTCAGTTTCAATATGCAGCAAGATGTGGACATCAGGCTTAGACTGACAGTTGGCAAGTAACATTCACACCACTCAAGTACCAGGCAGTAAGTATCTCCTACAAGAGAGAATCCAACTATTTCTCCTTGACATTATTGCATTGTCACTGGGGAGAAAAAAACAGGCAGTTACCAATGACCAGCAACAGACTGGGTCAGCCATATAAATGTTGTGGCTACAAATGCAATTCAAAGACTATGCATTCTGCAGCCAATAATTCAGTTGCTAACCTAAATCTAATGCCATCTACAAGGTACGTGATGGACTATTACTGATTTGCCCTGATTATTGCAGCTCCAATAATACTGAAGATGAACAACATCCATGACAAAGCACACCATCTGCCAGTCTAAACATTCACACCTTCCACCACCAGCTGTTTGTGGTAGCAGTGTGTACATTACATGTACACTATATCAACTACTTTTCCTTAAATAGCATCTTCCAAACAGCAGCACCACCTTCGAGTACTCTTCCAAGTCAATTCCATTTTGACTCCTCACTCCCACTGGGTCAGTGCATCCTGGGACATGCACATGTGAGTCATCACACTGATGGGAAAGTGTTTGGATCCAGAGGTAAATGACTAATCATTAATAAAGGATAATGAAGTTGCGTTCTTAAGCTATTCTACCAGCAATTAGAATTTCAGTAATAATAAACTGATAAAATGTGTGTGGTTTCCAGAACAGTATGATGTCGAGCTCTAATGAATAATATCCAAAGTAAATTCCATCATTATAATCACTTGATTAGATTACTCTGCTGGTCAGTTTGCATTAGGCTATATTTCTAAAATATGTAAATTTAACATTCAGTACTTAAACAAGTTAATTACCAAATGTAAGATAATTATATTTCACTGACTATTATTTAAATGAATAATCCAGCAGGGACTGTAAATAATATTGGTGAATCTCACCACCATTGCTTTGTAATGAAGAAAGCTTTTTTAAAAATTAACTTTGATTTGTAGTAATGGTTACTTGTCATTCTCAGTGGCTGCCCCTCCTGTTTGCACCTGCAAAGCTACTGGTCTTCACATGTTCAAATGCAGAATATTTTTACCTCCACATCAATGCCAAACCAATGAATTGAAATGAAATCGGACTTATAGTTTTATTACTATGACTTGAAATTTTAACTCCATCTCTGGCAGAGCTGCATATTTATTTGTGAACTGTGTATATTTGTTAGATACCCTAGGTATATTCATTTCCTATAGCTCTTTAGATTTTCTTGAGGGTTACTTTCTCATCCCCACGATTCCAACTACTATAATTACAAGGTAATAGTCATGTTGTGACAACAGCTTCTGACTTTAATAAAATGGAGATCTGAAACAAACACCGGAATTGCTGGTGAAAGCCAGCTATCTGGCAGCAGCTGTTGGGAGAAAGCAGAGTGAACACTTCGAGTCTGGTGACTCTTGATCAGTTCTCTTACAAAAGCAGAATTAGAATTTATCAATATCCTTGATTATTAACACTCCATTAAACATAAAGTCACAAAAAGGAAAACATCCAGGGACTTGGAGCAATAGAGAGGAAATTAGAGTCCCTAGTGGAGATATTTGTAACATGGACAGCCACGGGTGAAGTTCCCAAAGATTAGAGAGTGGCTAATATTGTGTCATTATTTAAGAAAGACTGTAGGGAAATGCTTGGGAACTACAGGAACTGGTGGGTAAATTGTTCGAGGGATTCCTGAGAGACAGGATCTACAGGCATTTAGAAGCGCAAGGACTCATTTCAGATAGTCAGCATGGTTTTGTGCGTGGGAAATAGTGTCTCATAAATTTGAGGTTTTGTTTTTGAAAGGATGACCAAGAAGTTGGATGAGGACAGTGCGGTCGATGTTGTCTACATGGATTTTAGCAAGGCCTTTGACAAGGTTCCGCATTGTGCATTGTTGTGAAAGACCAGGGTCAAACTAGGGTAGGACATACACAGTTAATGATGGGACCCTGAGGAGTGTTATAGAACAAAGAGATCTATGGGTACAGGTTCATAGCTCCTTCAAAATGTGGTCACAGGTAGATAGGATGGTGAAGGAGGTTTTTGGCATGCTTGCTTTCATCGGTCAGAGCCTTGAGTGTAGGAGTTGGGTTATCTTGTTTCAGCTGTACAATATGCTTGTAAGGCCACATATGTAGTCCTGTGTGCAGTTCTGGTCACCTTACTATAGAATGGATATTATTAAACTGAAAAGAGTACAGAAAGGATTTACTAGAATGCTAACTGAGTGGAAGGTTTGAGTTATAAGAAGAGACTGGATAGGCTGCAACTTCTCTCTCTAGAGCATAGCATACTGAGGGTGACCTTACATAGAACATAGAACAGTACAGCACAGAGCTGGCCCTTCACCCCACGATGTTGTGCCGACCACTGATTCTCATGTATGCACCCTCAAATTTCTGTGACCATATGCATGTCCAGTAGTCTCTTAAATGTCCCCAATGACCTTGCTTCCAGAACTGCTGCTAGCAACGCATTCCATGCTCTCTCAACTGTGTAAAGAACCCGCCTCTGACATCCCCTCTATACTTTCCTCCAACCAGCTTAAAACAATGACCCATCGTGTTAGTCATTTCTGCCCTGGGAAATAGTCTCAGGCTATCAACTCTATCTATGCCTCTCATTATCTTGTATACCTCAATTAGGTCCCCTCTCCTCCTCCTTTTCTCCAATGAGAAAGGTCCGAGCTCAGTCTACCTCTCCTCATAAGATAAGCCCTCCAGTCCAGGCAGCATCCTGGTAAAGCTCCTCTGAACCCTCTCCAAAGCATCCACATCTTTCCTATAATAGGGAGACCAAAACTGGACGCAGTATTCCAAGTGCAGTCTAACCAAAGTTTTTTGAGCTGCAACAAGATCTCACGACTCTTAAACTCAATCCTCCTGTTAATGAAAGCCAAAACACCATATGCTTTTTTAACAATCCTGTCCACTAGGGTGGCCATTTTAAGGGATCTATGTAGCTGCACACCAAGATCCTTCTGGTCCTCCACACTGCCAAGAATCCTATCCTTAATCCTGTACTCAGCTTTCAAATTCGATCTTGTAAAGGTATATAACGTCATGAGAGGCATATATATGATAGATAGCCAACAGCTTGTCCCCTGGTAAGGAAGTCTAAAACTAGAGGGCATAGGTTTGAGGTGAGAACAGAGAAGTACAACAGGATCCAGAGGGGTATTTTTTTCATGCAGAGGGTGATGCCATGCCTTCAGTTTTCATCCCCAGCTGACTTTCCTTTTTAGTTGTCAGTTTCTGAACTTCAAACTCTTTTTTTTCTCTTTTCTGTTTAAGCCCTTTGTTCTTTGTCTTTCTCTTCCGCTATTAACTTTAACTCAAACTATTTCATTTCTGCTGCCCTTTCCTAGTCTCTCACCTCTAACTCAAGCTGTTTCATTTGCAATTGAATTTTTACCGTCTCTCTGATGGTTTCTCTAGTAAGTTTAAATGAGGAGCTACTGCTATAATTATCTCTCCTTTTCTCACAGAAGAAGGCAGCTCCAGTCCCAGCTTGTTTGCTAATTCCTGCAGTTTGATCTTATTCACCTTTTGCAAAACTTCCAAAGTCACCGGATCCACTTCCAGAAAACTTTTGGTGACTGAAGGAGCCATTACCATCCCGAGCTTTGTCTACCCAAACAAACCAACATCTGAAATAAAGACACGAGCACCCACCATTCATTGTTTAAGATCCCGCAAGCTGTTATGGACTAGGCCAGACCACTCAAAACAGTCCTAAGCAGGTGTCCCACACCATAAATTTGCAATTCGTTTTGGTAAGCTTACAGTGAAAGTTACCAGGAGTACATTACCTAGGTTGTCTACCAGGTTTTAACACTGACAAAAATGTATTCATAAAATTATAATATGAAACACGAAGTATAGAATAAAGAACTCCTACAGAACTTAGTTTATCCAAATTAGACTTAATTATGCTGTTCCAAATATGCACAACAATCCAATAACAAACCCCTTAAACGCAGTAAAAATGAAACAAAGGCTTACAGGTCAAATTTAGAAAAGCAGAAGGAGAAAGAGTCCAGCAGCCTGTTTCCACACAGCCCACAGCTGAACTCCCACTAGTTCTGGACTGAACTGCTCAGCTCGAGAGTTGGCCATGCTCCCTTGACTTATACAGGTTACTTCGGACAACAGGAAAGCTTTGGCCTAAAGTCACATTTGTGTACATATAAACAAATAGGACTTTCATCTTTGTACCAAACCCAACCGTTTTGGAGCCCAGAGTGTTTTATGACCTCTCTGAAAAAGGTGAAAGACGCAGTATCGTTGAGAAAAGAACCAGCTTTGTGACTAGATTAATTGTGGATTGTGGGCAGTATGGACAAGTTGGGCTGTAGGGCTTGTTGCCATGCTGTAAACCTCCATGACTCATTAATTTATTCTACATTGCGGTATTGAAATTGGCATAAAGCAGGCATAAGTTGGCAATAGAAGTTTTCAATTTCCAACATACCTGACATATACTTCCAAACCTGAAGAGTTTTCACAGTGAACACACCTTCCAAGACTAGTGAGGTCACAGTTAATATGCTTCCATTGCAAAACTGACCAATTTCAACTAAATAGTTCATACCATTTTCAAAGTATTGCAAAATTAAACTTAACAATTGATAGTGTTCATTGCATGAGCATCCATTTCTTTTCTCGAGATAGTAGTTCCTGTGCATATGCAATCTTTCTCCCCCAATGTGCACCTATAAACCGTTCCATAAAAATAGTGTGGTACCATTGTCTCAATGATGTATACAGTAAAGTGTTGGCATTAGCTGCAAATATTTCCCTGAGTTCCAAGTTACAGTTGGGAAATATAACCAATCTGATCAGATTCTGCTCAACTAATGTGGTTAAGTCCCCTTTGTGTTTTCATGTGATGTCTGTCAAGGCAATAGAATTTTATTTTTCCCAGCACATTTATCAGGTCACTGTGGACCTGGCTTCTTTTTTTTATTTAACTTACCTTTCTAATCAACCTGTTCAGCGATATTATTACACACCTGTGGAGCAGATGGGACTTGAATCTGGGCCTCCTGGACCATTGAATAGAGACATTACCACTGCACCACCTGAGGACCCCTGTCGAGGAAATTACTTCGTCTGAGACTGAGTCTTGTTTCAAGAAGCTTTATTTTTCATGAATTCACGGAGAAGCTGAGACAGTCTGTACTGTCTAACAGCACTCTCCCGAATTGCACAGTCAGCCTATACTTATACAATGATACAAACAACTTTGCTTACATTGTGCACTTTACAATAATTCGAGATATAGATAAACACAGTGCAGCTTTCACCTCGAGCCCAAGCACAGAAAAGCTAACGAGCTCAGAAAGCACCTCCACTCGTGAGCGTATGATATACTGCCTATATTTCGTCAAATTATTAGATTAGATTCCCTACAGTGTGGAAACAGGCCCTTCAGCCCCAACAAGTCAACACCGACCCTCTGAAGAGCAACCCATCCTCCAAAGAGCAGCCCACCCAGACCCATTCCCCTGCATTCACCCCTTGACTAGTCCATCTAACACTATGGGCCATTTGGCATGGTCAATTTACTAACCTACACATCTTCAGATGGTGGGAGGAAACCCATGCAGACACAGGGAGAATGTGCAAACTCCACACAGACAGTTATCCAAGGGGAGAATAGAACCCGGGTCCCTAATGCTGTGAGGCAGCAGTGCTATAATTACACAACCTCAGTCTTTACCTCCAGCAATATTTTCCCACTAAAGTGAGAGGCTGAGAGCCAAGATAACTTTTACCTTGGTCAAATATCCCATCATGCAGCAGTATGCTAAGTTCTTACTATTTCCACAATCCCAATAGGAATTGTTCAAAAAATAGAGGATGGTTTCGATCTGTTGACCTCTGGGTTTTGAGTTCAACGCTGTCACGCAGAGTCATTGGCCAGCGTTCGTCCCCTGGCTTCTTATTCATTTCAGTATTTCATACCATGTGTATGTTGCAAGGCCAGCATATATTGCCAGTCCTTAATTGCTCACAAGAAGGTGGTGGCAAGTGTTTTCCTGGATCACATCCTTCCTTTGTAGTTTAATTTAGCCAAGTGCTTTGCTGGGCCATTTGTGAAGACTGTTAAGGGTCAACTAATACTGGCAATACTTGACAATAAGGAAGATGAAGCAGTCATAAATGAAGCTATTCCAGTGTCAAGTGAAAATGATGCAAGATGAGCACTTGGAAGGAATTTTGCAAAAAAAAAATGATTGTTGGTGCATTACAGAGTCAGTTTGGGACAGGACTGCAAAATCACATACACTAATATTTTAGCAGAAACTGAAGAGCACAGTTTAATGCAGTTATGTTAATGTCATTCTCTGTTTACTGCTTATGACATACTGATCTTTAATATGCTTGTTCCTTACTTTGCTGATCTGCAGAATTTTTTTATTTGTTGAACAGGTTTCTTTTTCTATTTGTTGGCTTTTCTCCTGCTTCCCATTAAATTTTTGACTTTATTCTCTGAAATTTCCTTTTATCTTCCATGGAAGATAACTATTGTTACCTTTTCTCCTAAACTTTTAGGACTCTAATCTGATTGTCATAATTTCTCCCGCCAGACTATAGATCCTTTTACCAAAGTTGCCAAAAAACTAAAGGAGAACGTGGGGAGAATGAAACAAAGACATGGGTCATTATGGTTCCTATGCACAGCAGAGAGATCAAATGTACATGGGAAGAGAACATAGGGGAAAATGGGAATGAAAATGTAAATGGATGACATTTTTTACTCTTGACTTTTCTCAGTGTGCTGAAACTGACTTACTGAAGCATTATTTTTAGACTTTGAAAATTAAGCTAATTGACGGTGTTTTTGAAAAAAAAACTGCAGAAAGCTGCAACACAAAGGGACCTGGGGGTACTTATGCATCAAATACAGGTGCAGCAGGTATTCAGGCAAGTAATAGCCCATATTTCAAAGGGGTTAGAGTATAAGACTGGGAATGTTTTACGCTGCAACTGTGCAAGGTGATGGTAAAACTGGAATAGTGTGGATTGAATATTGCTAGCTCTTTTGTTCCCTTTTAATTAAAGCAAGATTCAGTTTCATTTGAGGCACTTCAGAGAAAGTTTATTAGGATGATCCTCTGGAGGGCTTGTCTTATGAGCAAAGCTGAACAGGGGTTGGGACTCTACGCCCTGGAGTTGAAAAGAAGGAGTGATAATCACATGGAAATAAATAGATTTTTAAGGGGTTTGTCAGCATAAGTGCTGAAAGGATGTTCATGGGAGAGTTCAGGATCAGAGTAAAGAGTTGCAAATTTAAGACTGAGATGGGAAGGAATTTCTTCACTGAGAGTTGAGTGTCACAACCACCCAATTAAACCTGTTGGACTATAATCTGGTGTTGTGTGATTTTTAACTTTGTACACCCCAGTCCAACACCGCCATCTCCAAATCACAACTGACATTATATATTGAAAAAGACCTGGATTGTTTACTTAGTCTCTCATCTTTTAGAATGACCATGTTGGCTTCCATTCTTTCATATGGAAATCCCATATCTTTTTTTAGAGTTACATTTTCAAGTGAACTTTAACAATAGGTAAAAACCAGACACCACCAGGTTATAGTCCAACAGGTTTAATTGGAAGCACACTAGCTTTCGGAGCGATGCTTCTTCATCAGGTGATTGTGGAGGACTCGATCATAACACAGAATTTATAGCAAAAATTTGCAGTGTGATGTAACTGAAATTATACATTGAAAAATTGATTGTCTGTTAAGCCTTTCATCTGTTAGAATACAGTGATAGTTTCACTTCTTTCATGTGTAAATCACAAAACCCTTCTTTTTAAAGTTGCATTCTCGAGTTAGCTGCTAACAATGGTGATAGCTAGACAATATGTTGCAGGTGTTGGCCCCCTGTGTTCTCTGTCTATGACCTGATGTTTAGATTGATTCTAATCTAATAAGCGAGATAACAGTGTTTTACATAAATTCATGCAGTTTTTGAGCTCAGAGTTCTACATGAATGTATGCAGTTTTTGAGCAAAGTGCAATGTAAGTCTGCAATACAAATTCACCACACAAAATATATGTGTGCATATGGGTCTTTGTCTGTCTGTCTGTGTCTGTCTGTCTGCCTGGGGTGGTGTATGTGTGTGTAATGGGTGTGTGTAATGGGTGCAGAGTGTCTTAAGTCTGTGAGGGGGTGCATGTGTGAGCGTGGGAGTGTGTGTGGGTGTCTGTGTGTGCCTGTGTCTGTGTGTGAGAGTGTGTGTGTGTGTGTGTCTGTCTGTGTGTGTGTGTGTGTGTGTGGGTGTGTGTGTGTAGTGCAATGGTGATCACCTGTAATGTGACATGAACCCAAGGTCCCGGTTGAGGCCCTCCCTATGGGTACCGAACTTAGCTGAAAATGTGTTGCTGGTCAAAGCACAGCAGGCCAGGCAGCATCTCAGGAATAGGGAATTCGACGTTTCGAGCATAAGCCCTTCATCTATTCCTGAGAGTTATGCTCGAAACGTCGAATTCCCTATTCCTGAGATTATGCTCGAAACGTCGAATTCCCTATACCTGAGGGCATTCCTGATGAAGGGCTTATGCTCGAAACGTCGAATTCCCTATTCCTGAGATGCTGCCTGGTCTGCTGTGCTTTGACCAGCAACACATTTTCAGCTGTGATCTCCAGCATCTGCAGACCTCATTTTTTACCGAACTTAGCTATCAGCTTCTGCTTAACAATAGGTGCCATGTCACCTCAGATAATGTGTGAGGCTCACACTTATTGTTTAAGTACACTTGAGAATGTAACTTTTAAAAAATAGTTCTGGATTTGCATATGAAAGAACTGAACCAACAGAGTCATTCTAAAAGATGAGACTTAACAAACAATCCAGATCTTTTTCAAATATGTGCTTCCAAATAAACCTGTTGAACTATAACCTAGTTTTGTGTGAGTTTTAACTTTGTACACCCCAGTCCAACGCTGGCACCTCCAAATCATGGCTGAAATGCATAAATAGTCAAATTTACAAAATACTTTGTGGGTGTTCATCTTCACACCCTTTTCACGTGACACTGGTGCAGGCAAGATGTTTGTTCTTAGTGAAATGCTGCTTTTTATCCCAAAATTATGTATTTTCTGTCATAACAGAATTAATTCCATTTAATCTTAATACATTGTCACTGGCACAAAGCATTTGTATGTAGAAGTCCTCCCTCCCTAATACTTGTAAATATGCATTATTAAAAATTCCCAATTCATTTCTGGCCTTGTTTATAATCAGTGCTTCTGTTCATTTGTGAAATATGTGTATTGTTTTTTACTGTTGGCAGCAATCTCTCCACCTCTCTGTATGTCATTACACTATTTGCAGTGTATGACAGAATTTCATCCTTGGTTCCTCTCCAATTCATCTCTTACCATTCCTCAGTTGCATTATTTGGAAGCACAGTTACCCTCTATATATAAATCGGCATGGATCAGAAGGGAAACTGTGGCTCAGTGGTTAACACTGGGTTCAATTCCAGCCTCGGGCGACTGTTTGTGTGGAGTTTTCACATTCTCCCTGTGTCTGCATGGGTTTCCTTTGGGTGCTCCGGTTTCCTCCCACAGTCCAAAGATGTGTGGGTTAGGTGAATTGGCCATGCTAAATTGCCCTAGAATTAGGTGCATTAGTCAGGGGTAAATATGGGGAATGGGTCTGGGTGGGTTACTCTTTGGAGAGTCGGTGTGGACTAATTGGGCCGAAGGGTCTGTTTCCACACTGTAGGGAGTCTAATCTATTAGAGGGGTAAACAAAATCTGGTCAACTAGGTTGTGTTTAAGAAATAGCTTAAAGAAGGCGAGAGAACTGAAAAAGTGGACATTCTTCGGTAAATAGTACCAGAGTGCAGTCCAGACCTGACTGAAGTCATGGTCACAAATCAGGGTGATGGAGGAGACTCCATAGCTGCAGAGGGTAAGGTGTAAGGCCATGGCTTGTTGAAAATTTGAAAATTTTAATTGAAAAAGTGAGATTTCTAACTGGGAATTGAAGTGAACAAGAACAGTCAGCAATTCAATTAGCTGATGTTTTAGATGGTTGAGACTGACAAGCTGGCCAGTAGATGACATTGCAGTAGCCAAGTAAATGTATGGTAAGGTGACCCTTTGCAGATTCTTTCCATTGATTTCGTGGTACTTTAATTCATTTGATGGGTGTTTTGTTTTAGGCCATTTCAAGTTGAAGTAATTAGTCAAGTAGAAATAAGACAATATATTATTTAATACATGATATATACAGTATTTAAGAAACAAGCTTACCATTGTATATAATTGCTATATTTCTGTAACATCAGATGTACAGGTACTTGTGTCAGTCCTTGCTGCATTTCTAAGACGTCTGTCACTTAATATCAAGGTTGATTGCCAGCCTCCATGAATAGTAAACACTGAGGGCCTATGTCAGTCATAAGGTAATCCATCCAGGTTCCTGGCCACAATTGTCCAATCAGTCATCAGATTGGACAGCTTTGAATGTTAGTATGATGCTGCTGCCAGTTGCTTGACTGATTACTTGTGCACAGTGCTTTGTATGGATCAGTGATATCAGGAAACAAATGAATAGCATTGGTGTCAAGAGCAAGTTGAGGAATGATAATTATATTGTTGCTATGACTGACTTTATTTTTGAACCATTGAATTTGTATTTCAGTTTTAGATATTTGATTGTTGTCTGTACTCTGACTTTCAGATCAGTGCACAGTGACGAGGACATATCTCTTCCTTCACAAATTCTGGTTCTTCAATGTTGTATACTATTTTGGCAATTGGGCATTTATTGCAGTAAGTACTTTTTTTACTATGTTTATCTTTGAAATGATTTCGAAGACTTAGGAAACCTTACATCATCACAAAGCACTGGGCTTGTATCACACATACCCAACTTTGCAGCTTTGACCAACAGGTATTTACCATGTTCTTTTACTATTGTTCGAGGCAGGAACTTATATTTTCTGCAGGAAGTCACTGTAACTCCAGTGGAACAAGATGGGGAAGAAGACAGAACCCAAGTTACTAGCTCTTCACTTGACCCCAAGATTTCCTGTCAGAATTCATGAGGCCTCAAATCCAAAGACATCAGGCTGGTGTCTTGCCTCCCATGGCCAGGGTCAAGGATGTCTCTGGGAGGGTGTAGAATATTCTGAAAGGGTGAGTGACCAACAGGAGGACTTTGTACATGTTAGTATCAGTGACATAGTTAGGGAAAAGGATAAAGTTCTGCAAAGAGATGTAGGAAAATCGGCAAGAAGTTAAAAAGTAGGTCCGTGAGGATAGTAATACCTCACGGTATTACTACAACCAGTGCCACGTGCCAATGAGTGTAGAAATAGGAGGATAGAGCAGATGGATGCATGGCTGAGGAGTTAGTGCATGGGATAAGGATTCACACTTTTGGACAGTTGGGATCTCTTTGGGGTAGAAATGACCTCTATAAGAGAGCTGGGTTCCATCTGTATTGTAAGAGGACCGTTCTCCTTGTGGGAAGATTTGCTAGTTTTGAATATTTGACTTGGATATCATAACTATTATAGAAATGTGGCAGCTTAATGTTCCAGCATATAGATGCTATAGGAGGGTTAAAAAGAGAGCCAAGAAAGGGGAGACAGAGTGGCATTTTTGCTTAAGGATAACATTACAACTGTACTTAGGGAAGATATTCCTAGGAGATTATCCATTGAAGTTATTTGGGTGGAACTGAGAAATAAGAAAGGGATGGTCATCTTGTTGAGATTGTAATATAAAACCCCCAATAGTCAGCAGGAAATTGACAAGCCAAAAAATAAGGAGATCTCCGATATCTGTAAGAATGAGTTGTCATGGTAGGGGATTTTAACTTTGTAATCGTAGACTGTGACAGTCATAGTATTAAGGGCTTGATGGGGAGGAATTTGTTAAGCATGAACAAGAGAAATTTCTTACTCAGTGTCGATGTACCTATTAGAGAAGGAGCAATAATTGACCTTTCGTTGGGAAACAAGGCAGGGTAAGTGATTGAGATGTTAGTGGGGGAGCACTTTGGAGCAAGTAATCATAATTCGGTTAGTTTTAAAATAGTTATGGAAAAGATAGAACTGATCAAAAAGTAAGGCCAATTTTGATTATATTAGACAGGAACTTTCAAAAGGTGATAGGGAAAGATTATGCACAGGTAAATGGTTGGTTGGGAAATGGGGAGGGGCTTTAAAAATGAGATAATGAGAGTTCAGAGACCATATGTTCCTGTTAGTGTGAACAGCATGACGGGTAGGTATAGGGAATGCTAGATGACTGGAGAAATTGAGGTTTTGGTCAAGAAAAAGAAGGAAGCATATGTCAGGTATAGACAGCTGGGATTCGGTGAATCCCTGGAGGAGTATAAGGACAATAAGAGTGTACTTAAAACAGAAATTAAGAGGGCAAAAAGGGGACATGAGATAGCTTTGGCAAATGGAGTTAAAATGAATCCAAAGAGATTCTACAAATAAATTAAAGGCAAAAAAAAATGAGGGAGAGAATAGGGCCCCTTGAAGATCAGCATAGTACCATGTGTGGAACCATAGGAGATGGGTGAGATGAATATTTTGCATCAGTATTTACTGTGTAGAATGACATGGAAGCTAGGGGACTTGGGGAAATAAATAGTAATATTTTGAAAATAGTTCATATTACAGAAAAGGTGGTGCTGGATCACCGAGACCTGATCAGATTTTTCCCAGAACTTTGTGGGAAGCTAGGGAAGAGATTGCTTGGTCCCTTGCGAAGGTATTTGCACCATCGTCAGCTACAGGTGAGGTGCTGGAAGACTGGAGGTTGGCATTGTGGTGCCACCATTTGGATTGGAGGTGCATAGTTCCTTGAAAGTGAGTCACAGATCAACAGGGTGGGAAAGGTGGCATTTGACAAGCTTGCCTTCATTGTTCAATGTATTGAATATTGTTGGGAGGTCATGTTGCAGCTGTACAGGACATTGGTGAGGCCATTTTCAGCATACTGTGTATAGTTCTGGTTGTCTTTCTATAGAAAGAATGTTAAACTTGAAAGGGTTTGGAAAAGATTTACAAAGATATTGCCGAGACTGGAGGGAGAGGCTGAATAGGCGGAGCTTTTTCCCTGGAACGTCAGATGCTGAGGGGTTGCCTTGTAAAGCTTATAAAATCATGAGGAGCATGGAGAAGGTGTGGCAGAGTTAAAAACCAGAGAGCATAAGTTTAAGGTGAGAGGGGAAGGATTTGTAAATGACCTGAGAGGTAATTTTTTCATGCAGAAGGTGATGCATGTGTGGAATAAGCTACCAGTGGAAGTGTGGATGGTGGGTCCAATTACAACATATAACAGGCATCTGGATAGGTATATGAAAAGGAAGGATTTAGAAGAATATGGGTCAAATGCTGCAAATGGGGCCAGGTCAGATTGGGATGTCTGGTTGGCCCAGATGGGTTGGACAAAAGGGTCGGTTTCTGTGCTGCATGACTCTATGACTGCCATTTTATGGGCACGTACATAGAAATGTGACACAAATGGTTGCATTTTTATCGAATGTCTAGTGAAAATTGACAGAGAGACCCTTTCTGTTTAAGGGCTGCTGCCAACAGCACGCAACAATCAATTCATTAGCAGCAGATCCAAGAGGGAAAAGATTCCCTTAAATGCTGATTTATATCAGCAAATGGTGATTTTGTAGGCCAGACTTTCAACCTGTTGCATGACTTAGATTTTAATCACTTTATTTTCTGTATACATAATGGAAATAAACAAACCAATAATTTGGCAGTTTAATTCGTGGGAAAAGAATGCAACTTAGAGAGAATTTAGTCACAACATTACTGTAGTCAACAACATGCTATGACAGTTTGGACTTAAATATAACGTATAGAGGGAGCTGACTGCTGTGCCTGATAGCAGGTGCTTGATGTAATCTCAACTTGCTTGTTTTCTGTGGACCAACTTGGCACTGACCTCTTGACCTGTCCTACCTGTCGATCTTCCTTCCCACCTATCTGCTCCATCCTCCCCACTGACTATCATGATTACCCCCCCACCTGCATCCATCTATTGCCCTACCACCTACCTTACCTCTCAGCCCCACCCCCCGTACCCCTATTTATCTCTCATCCCCCTTCACCCCTCCACATTCCTGGTAAAGGGCTTATTCCCAAAACATTAACTTTCCTGCTTCTCAGATACTACCTGACCTGCTGTGCTTTTCCTGCACCATTTTTTTTGACTGTTCTCTATCTTTTTGTTAATATTGTAACTATTCAGATGTCACTTTTTACATTTTCTATTTGTACTTTTCGTTAATGGTACTATTTTATATCCACAGGTCTTCCTAATTGGGCTAATTGTCTCCTGTTGCAAAGGGAAGCGTTCAGTCATCGAGGGGGAGGTAGATGATGATGATTCTGATTTAAGTGATGATGATCTCATGGAGAGATATCATATTTAAATCAATGCTGTGTTCCTCAGCTTGAGTTTCTGGGCCACATGGGGGATGAAAAGAAACTCTGTTCTGTTTATCAATGAAGTATTTAAACCAACTTAGAAAATGGGTTGTATTTGTTCCTCTTTGGAGTGCAGACTTTGAAGAAGAGGTACGGGGGATATGTGAAGTTATAGAATGAAAAACGTTGAATCCAAGTAATATTGTATTAAATTCAGCCATTTTGCTGACAGCTGTTTTTTTCTTAAATACATTCAAAGGGGCTGCTAATTTTCTAGATGGTTTTAAAAGGAACAGGTTAATTTGCAGATGACTGCATGTGATTTTTGAAATTACATTCAATAAGTATTTTTGCCTCTTAACATTAAACTGATGTCTTAAAAAACATGCACATTTTGGTTTTATGATTGCACACAGAACTAAGTGGTACATCATATCTGTAAACAAACATTGTTTTTTGTTTTTTTTTAATTAGTAATCACTGAATGCCAAGTCTAATTGTGCAGTTTAAAATAATAATTTACTGTTACCTGGAAGTTACTTTTATAATAAAAATAGCTACAAAAAAATGGCTGAGATCTTCATATTTTTCTTCAAGAACAAAATATGAAAGCTTACTGGTAAACCAGAGGTTTTGGACTAACAGTGCAGAGTCATGACTTCAAGCCCAACCCTGACGGCTAAGGAAATTAAATTCAATTAATGAAATAAAATCTGAAAATAAAAGCTGGTATCAATGATGAGATAATGATGACTGTAAAACTAATAAATTGTACTGAAAATCCATCTAGTTCATCCATGTCCTGCCTAAAGGGTGACTCTTGAGTAATGTCTGACACAGGCTAGCAAATCAGAAGTATATTTAAGAAGGTAGTTCATTACTTCACGTCCTCCTTTAGCTTTAAAATGGTTGGTGTCCTCTCAGCACACTCTCCGTATTGGCTATTCATCACTCACCAAAGCTTTTTTCGATAATGTTTTCCAAACTCTCAACCTCTACCAACTAGGACAAGCGCAGCAGACATATGGGTACAGCATCATCTGCAAGTTCTCAGGGCCACACACCATCTTGACTTGGAGCTATAATTAGCATTTCCTACACTGTCATGGGGTCAAAATCATGGAAATGCCTTTCCTAACAGCATTGTGGGTGAACCACAAATGGATTTCAGTGGTTCACAAAGTCAGCTAATCATCATTTTTTCCAGCGTCGTTGGAGATGGGTGACAAATACTGGGCCAGCCAGTGATGTCCGCATTCCATCAAGAAATGAAAGAATGCCAGAAGACCATCTGGGTCTCAAGGGCAGCACTGCAGTCCCACATCTATTCAGTTCTTGCTTTTTTTATTAGATTATATGTTAAGAATATGGAGGTCATACTATGCTTCAGAAACAAGGGATTTTACAGTGATTTTTCATATTTCTCCTTGTCCATTTCAAACCAGCTAAAAGTGTCATTGAGGTGGAAAGGTCTTGAGGTCAGAAAATATTAATCTTGGCACTGATCTCTGTCAAACAACTAAAACAACAATTAATGTTAGTATGTAATGCGGACCTGCATTACAATTAACCCAATGTTCAACATTGCAACATATGATCTCAACCGTAACCATCCACAGTTGATAACATACATTGAAATACGAAGATACGTCAGCCCAAGAGGTCAGTGTAAGGCAATGCTGTCATTCTGCTCTTTATAATACTTCAGAAGGGCAGTTCAATAAACAAGTTGCTTATTATTTGTATAGTAAGCCATGTTTTACTTCTTCAGTAAATATAGTCAACGGGATTTGTGAAGCAGCTGCTAAATGTCACTGCACTATGCAATGTTGTTGCAAATATCGCTGTGGTGTTATTGAAATTTAAAAATATTGTAGCTTCCACCTCAAAACAAAACATACACCTGGACGCTGTTTGATGCAACTAATGTTTCACAGAAGGTTCTATTCATTCTATTTTAGTTGAGTCTAGTGAGGTAAATGAAAATGTTGCCATATGACTGTAGTTCAAAATGACTAATCTCTAGCCACTTTTTAATTAAAAAGCCAGATTCCATATTTATTTCTGAATCTGTGCCAATGCTGCAGGCAGGGAGTTGTTGGGAGTATGGCGAATGGGAGGCGGGCAAGAGTGGCATTGGACGAATCAAGTTCTGAGCCACAACTTCCATATAAGACCATAAGACATAGGAGTGGAAGTAAGGCCATTCAGCCCATCGAGTCCACTTCGCCATTCAATCATGGCTGATGGGCATTTCAACTCCACTTACCAGCGTTCTCCCCATAGCCCTTAATTCCTCGAGACAACAAGAATCTATCAATCTTGGCCTTGAAGATATTTAGCGTCCCGGCCTCCACTGCACTCCGTGGCAATGAATTCCACAGGCCCACCACCCTCTGACTGAAGAAATGTCTCCGCATTTCTGTTCTGAACTGACCCCCTCTAATTCTAAGGCTGTGTCCACGGGTCCTAGTCTCCTCACCTAATGGAAACAATTTCTAGCGTCCACCCTTTCCAAGCCATGTATTATCTTGTACATCTCTATTAAGTCTCCCCTTAATCTTCTAAACTCCAATGAATACAATCCCAGGATCCTCAGCCGTTCCTCATATGTTAGACCTGCCATTCCAGGGATCATCCGTGTGAATCTCCGCTGGACTCGTTCCAGTGCCAGTATGTCCTTCCTGAGGTGTGGGGACCAAAACTGGACACAGTACTCCAAATGGGGCCTAACCAGAGCTTTATAAAGTCTCAGTAGCACATCTCTGCTTTTATATTCCAACCCTCTTGAGATAAGAGACAACATTGCATTCGCTTTCTTAATCACGGACTCAACCTGCATGTTTACCTTTAGAGAATCCTCGACTAGCACTCCCAGATCCCTTTGTACTTTGGCTTTACCTATTTTCTCACCATTTAGAAAGTAGTCTATGCTTTTATTCTTTTTGCCAAAGTGCAAGACCTCGCACTTGCTCATGTTAAATTCCATCAGCCATTTCCTGGACCACTCTCCCAACCTGTCTAGATCATTTATAAATCCTTGTATTGCTTCACTGTATTTTCTTAAAATTAATAAATTTTGTACCCTTCTGCTTTTAGCTGACTGCATTTCTGCCTTCTCCACTGTCAGTGGTAGAATTTTCAGCTACAGTGTTGCTACTTTCTTGGAGTTCTCTTCGTAAATACCTTTACATTGCTGTAACTGTCCACTATTCCTCAAAACCTAGCAATGAAAGTCACAGGCCTTGAACCAAATTCAGGGACATTACTAAAACATAGATGGATACTAAAATAAAATAGATTAAAAATAAATAAGACCACAGTGCAACAAATCAGTAGGTTCACTTCTGTCACTTCTAAAATGTACAAGATCTCTGTGCTGCACTCTGGCCTGTTGTGCACCCCCAATTTTCTTCATTCCACCATTAAGAGTCTGCCTTCAGCTACTGAGACTGAAAGGAACAGGCATAGACTGCTCATCTCTCATCCATTCAGTGAGCTCAAGGTTTACTTGTCTCTGAAATGCATCTAGGTCTACAACTGTTTATTAACTCGTGCACATTGCTTTTTCTGGGGGAAAGATCTACATATTTATTAACCTTTGTGCATTGTAATATTTCCTCATCTCTTTTTCAAAAGGCCGAGCAATTTTAAAATGATGCCCTCTGGTGCTCAACTCTAACATCAGAAGAAATATTGTCTGCATCATATCAATGCCTTTCAAAGTCCTTAGACTTCCATGTTCCAGGGATTACAGTCCTATTTTGTGTCATCCCTTTTTATGCTTGATACTCTGGTAATATTTTTGTGAATCTGCTCTGCATTTCTTCCAAACTAACACATCCTTTCTAAGATTAAGTGCCCAGTATTGCTCGCTGATTCGATTTGATTTACCATTGTCACATGTATTGAACACAGTAAAAAGTTTTGTTTTGCAAGCAATAACATACAAGGAGTATCAGATCGGAGGGTTTTTAGACAGAGAGAGGCATATAGGGTTATGGCTCCACAGGACATGCACAAAAGCAAGATCAACATTAGATTTGAAATTAAAGAGGTCCATTCAGCAGGATAATAATAGCAGGGATGAAGCTATTCTTGAATCTGTTGGTACGTGTGTTCAAGTTTCTATATCTTCTGCCTGATAGAAGAGGTTGGAAGAGAGTGTTGCCAAGGTGGGAGGTGTCTTTGATGATATTCGAACATAGAACCATACAGCACAGTATGGGCCTTTCAGTCCACGATATTTTGTCGAGCATTTATATTAATCTAAGATCAAACCTAACCTATACACTCCTCAATTTACTGCCATCCATGTGCTTGGCCAGCAGTCACTTAAATGTCTGTAATGTCTGTGACTCTACTACTATCACTGGCAGTGCATTCCACACACTCACCACGATACCTTCCTCTAATCATCTTAAAATTATGACCCGTCATGGCAGTCATTTCTGCCCTCTGACTATATCTACTATCTACTCTTCGCATTATCTTATACACCTTTAGCAAGTCACCTCTCTTCCTTCTCTCCAATGTGAAAAGCCCTAGCTCGCTCAACCTCTCAACATAAGACAGGCCCTCAATCCAGGCAGCATCCTGGTAAATCTCCTCTGCACCCTCTCTGTCTACATCCTTCCTATCATGAGGTGACTAGAACTGGACACAATATTCCAAGTGTGGTCTAACCAGGATTTTATAGCTGCAGCAAAACCTCGTGGTTGTTAAACTCAATCCCCCTGTTAATAAAAGCCAAAACACCATATGCCTTCTTAGCAACCCTATCAACTTGGATGGTGACTTTGAGGGATCTATGTATGTGGACCCCAAGATCCCGCTGTTCCTTCACACTGCCAAGAATCCTGTCTTTAACTCTGTATTCAACATTCAAATTTGATCTTCGAAAATGAATCACTTTGCATTTATCCTGGTTAAACTCTGTCTGCCTCTTTTCAGCCCAGCTCTGTATCCTGTCAACGTCTTGTTGTAGCTGAAAATGTGTTGCTGGTTAAAGCGCAGCAGGGCAGGCAGCATCCAAGGAACAGAAAATTCGACGTTTCGGGCATAAGCCCTTCATCAGGAGCTGCCTGACCTGCTGCGCTTTAGCCAGCAACACATTTTCAGCTCTGATCTCCAGCATCTGCAGACCTCACTTTTTACTCAACGTCTTGTTGTATCCTGCAACAGCCCTCAATACTATCTGAAGCACCACCAACTTTTGTGTCATCAGCAAACTTACTAACCCATCCTTCGATTTCTTCATCCAAGTCATCTATAAAAACTACAAAGAGCAGAGGCACAAAAACAGATCTCTATGGAACATCATTGGTCACTGCCCTCCAGGTGGAATACTTTCTATTCACTACCACTCACTGTCTTCTTTCGGCCAGCCAATTCTGTATCCAGTCACCCAAATTTCCCTGTAACCCATACCTCCTAACTTTCTGAATGAGCCTACCGTGGAGAACCTTATCAAATGCCTTACTGAAATCCATATACACCACATCGACTGCTCGACCTTCGTCAACTTGTCTCGTCACATCCTCAAAGAACTCAGTAAGACTTGTGAGGCATGACCTGCCCCTCACAAAACCATGCTAGCTATCTTTAATCAAACTATGTTTTTCCAAATAGTCAGAAATCCTATCTCTCAGAATCCTTTCCAGTACCTTGCTTACCACAGTCGTAAGACTGACTGTAATTCCCAGGGATTTTCCTATTCCCTTTCTTGAGCAGAGGAACAACACTCACCACCTTCCAATAATCCAGTACTACTCACGTGGAGAATGAGGATGCAAAGGTCATCACCAGAGGTGCAGGAATCTTGGATATATCTGTTCTGGCCTGGGGACTTATCTAACTTGATGCTTCCCAGAATATCCAGCTCTTCCACTTTCTTAATATCAATCTGTTCAAGCCTATTAACCTAGTCCACGGTGTTTTCACTATAAACAAGGTCCCTCTCTCTAGTGAATAACGAAGTAAAAAACTCATTTAGGGCATCCCCAACCTCTTCAGACTCCAGGCACAAGTTCCCTCCATTCTCTTATTCCTCATGTATTAGCGAGTTTCGAGAAAATTTGTACATCCTCACGTATGTATAGAACGCTTTTAGGTTTTCCCTAACCCTTACTGCCAAGGCTGTTCCGTTAGCCCCCCCTTAGCTTTCCTCAGTCAATTTTTAAGTTCTTTCCTAATTACCCTGTAATCCTCTAAAGCGATGCCAGATACTTGCCTCCTCAACCTTAAATAAGCTTCCTTCTTCCTCTTGACGAGAAGCTCTTCTTGTCATCCCAAGGCTCTTTCACCTTACCATTCCTTGCCTGCCTCAGTGGGACAAAGTTATCCAACATTCACAATAAGTGCTCCTTAAACAGTCTCCACATTTCTGTTGTGTATTTCCTGTAGAACAATTGTTCCCAATTTATACTCCATAGCCCCTGTCTAATAGCAGTATAATTTCCCACCACCAATTAAATACCTTCCCATATTGTTGATCCTATCCCTCTCTGGTAAAAGTGAGGCAGTTGTGGTCACTGCCAAAATGCTCTCCCACCGAGAGATCCAACACCTGGCCTGGCTCATTGTCTAGCACCAAATCCAATATGGCATTCCCCCCTAGTTGGCCTATCTACATGTTGAGTCAGGCATCCTTCCTGGACACACCTGACAAAATTGGCTTCATCCAAAAAATCTGCACTAAGGAGATTCCAATCAGTGTTGGGGAAGTTGAAGTCACCCATAACAACAACTCTACTACATCTACACCTTTCCAAGGTCTGCCCTCCAATCTGTTCTTACATCTCTCTGCTGCTTTGGCGGGGGGGGGGGAAGGGGGGTCTGTAGAAAATACCCAGTAAAGTGACTGCTCCTTTCCTGTTCCTGACTTCCACCCATACTGACTCAATAGACAAACCCTCCTCAACAACCTCCTTTTCTGCAGCTGCGATGCACTCTAATTAACAATGCTACTTCCCATCCTGTTTTGCCCTCCTCCCTGTTCTTTCTAAGAGATCTGAACCCTTGAACATCCAGCAACCATTTCTGCCCCTGAAATATCCATGTCTCCATTATGCCCACAACATTGTAGTTCCAAGTACTGGTCCATGCTCACTAAGTTCATCACTCTTATTCCTGATACTCCTTGCATTGAAGCAGGCACACTTTAAATCATCCGTTTGCCCTATCAACTGTGTATTCTTCCTGACATACTCGGCATTCTATTTCTGCCCGTTAATAACTACCCTCTCCTCTGATCTATAGCTCTGGTTCCCATCCCCCTGCCAAACTGGTTTAAACCCTCCCGAGGTTCTCTAGCAAATCTCCCATCCAGGACATTGGTTTCCCTCCAGATGAAGTGCAACCCGTCCTTCATGTACAGGTCCCATCTTCCCCAGAAGGTACCCCAATGATCTACATATCTGAAGCCTGCACCAGCCCTGTAACCACATGCTTAGTTGCAGCCGCTCGCCGTTCCTTGCCTCACTGGCACATGACACTGGTAGTAATCCTGAGATTACTACTCTGCTCTTCCTGCTTTTTAGCTTTCAACCTAACTCCCTGAAATCACTTTTTAGATCTTCATCCCTTTACCTAGCTATGTTATTGGTGCCAATGTGCACCACAACTTCTGGCTGCTCGTCTTTCCCCTTCTGAATCTTGTAGACTCATGCAGAGACATCCTGGACCCTGGAATTTGGGAGGCAATATATCTTCCCAGAGTCAATTCGTGACTACACAATTTCCTGGCTGCTGCTCGAACTATTGAGTCTCCTACCACTAGTGCTTTTGTATTCTCCTCTTGCCTTCTGAGCCACAGAGCCAGGCTCAATGCCAGGGACCTTTCTGCAGCAATGAGAAGTATAGTTGGAGTCCATGGACAAAAGGTTAGTTTTCCTGGTGGTCAGAGTTGTGTACATAGCTTTCTATAGTGTCTTCCGGTCTCGGGCAGAGCAGGTGCTGTATTGTGATGCACCCAGGTGGAATGCTTTCCAAGGTACATCTGTAAAAATTGGTGAAGGTTCTTATGGACATGCCGAATTTCCTAAGCTTCTTGAGGAAGAGGAGGTCTGGTTGTGCCTTCTTGACCATTGCATCTACCTGGAAGTTCCAGGACAGATTGAGAGTTATCTTCACTCCTAGGAACTTGATACTTTCAACCCTCTCCACCTCAGCTCCGTTGATGTCGATTGGGGTATGTCCTCCTCCTTTCTTCCTGAGGTCAATGATCAGATCTTTCATTTTGCTGATATTGAGAGAGAGATTGTTATCATTGCACCACTGCGCCAAGCCCTCTATCCTCTTGTATTCTGACTCCTTGTTTGATATCTTGCCTATGAGGGTGGTGTCATCAGTGAACTTGTAGATGGCATTCATACGAAATTTGTTCACACCGTCATGAGTGTACAGGAAGTGTAGAGGGCACTGGTGTTGAGGATTATCATGGAAGATGTGCTGCTGTCTGTCTTCACTGGTTTCTGAGTCAGAAAGCTGAGGATTCAGTTGCAGAGGGTGGAGCCAAGACCTAGGTCTCGGAGTTTTGAGATTAGTTTGGTTGGGATTATAGTGTTGAAGGACAGAGCTGTAGTCGATAAGTAGGGGCCTGACATAGCTATCCTTATGCTCAAGGAATGAGTGTCATGCCAAGGAAATGGTATTTGCTGTGAACCTCTTTCACTGGTTGGCAAATTGCAAGAGATCATGGAAGACTGGGAGGCTACAGTTGATGTGGACCTTGACTCATCACTCAAAGTACTTCATGATTGGTACTGGGATAATGGTAGTCTTCTTGAAGCAGGTGGGGACTTCACACTGCAGCAAGGAGATGTTAAAGATGTCATTGAATACTTCCACCAGGATCTGAGTGCATGGCTGGGAACTGCATCTAAGCCAGTCGCTTTCCTCGGGTTTACTCTCAAAGGCTGATCTGATATCTGCAGGTGGTGACTGAGAGAGCAGGTGCATCTGGGGCTGTCAGGGCACATCACACAGCGCCACTGGCATTCTGCTCAAACTGACCATAAAAAGCATTGAGCGTTTTTGTCTACTATTTTATTCTGCTTCATGTTATGTCATGTAGGCCTTGCTACTGGCAATGGGTTCTGCTTGGTTAGTTTGGGCCTCTAATTTGGTCCTGTACTGCCTCTTGCATTTCTGATGGCCTTGTGGAGGTCATATCTGAATTTCCTGTCAAGGTCTAGGTCATCTGGTTTAAATGCCACTCTACTGGTATTCAGTGGCAGTGGATTTCCCAGTTCATTCAAAATTTCTGGTTGGGGAACACTACTCCAGGAGTTAATTAACCAGAGTTTTGTATAACTGTGGCATAACTTCTCTTTAAATTCCAGCTCTCCAGTCATAGATGCTTACATTTCATGTGCAGGTTTGTTTATTTTTCTGTACTTGATTGCTAGTGACATCCCCAATTGTCTGAATCCCTACTGTTCTTAGCTTTTCTTTTTTTTAATACTCAAATCTGTTCTTTATCAATCTCAACTGGATTACTGCATGGAAATCCATTTGCTAGAGTTTTGCCTACTTACGTCCCATGTTGTGGAATTTTCACCCTGAAACCACCATATTCCTCTCCTAAATCTCTTCATCCCTCCTCTCAGCCACTATCCTCCTTCAAGACATTCTTTATAACTTATCTCACTTGCCCCATATTTCTTCTGTAACTTATTTCAAATTCTATCTACTTGCAAGCATGTGAGATGCCTTGAAATATTTTACAACGTCGAAAGTAGCTATATAAATTTGGGTTATTTCTGTATTATTCCACTTCAGTTACCTTTGCAACTCTTTAACACATTTGAATTCAAAAATGTTTTGAGCCGTGGAGCTTATTTTTTGAGGTGAAAAGCGGAGTTTGAGGACAAAGCATTCCTCTTTTGAGTCTTTTTTTAACAGATTGTGTTGTTACCCAAAGCACTGACTACTCAACCAGTCTGTAGTTGCAAATCCCAAAACTAAACAAAATTTCCTGAACAATTCTGAGTGCACTAATAACTAGACTGAGGACCAATTTAAGAGAATCAATCAACTAGTAGTGTCGTTTATTTACACTCTTGTGAAGCAACAGATGTTTATACAAAAGTGCACATTCCATACATTTTGTAAAAAATTTTTAGAAGTTACTTAAACATGGGATATAGTTCTCATGGCATGTCTTGGCAATCAGATTTAACTTACTAACCAGTCACCCTTACTCGCCCTTTTCTCCTGTATTAGAATTGTGAATATTTGAAATGGGACACTTCTACATTTAACTTAATCAGTGCAAGACGAAAGACTTTGGCAGCATTTCCTTTTTTGAAGCAATAATCAATTTGTTTACAACTTTCTCCGTTTAGACTCACCAAACACAGTTTCCGTGAACTACATTGCCAAACCCAAGAAATTAATAGTCTGTTTACAGTTTTAAGTAATAACACTTGAGATTTGATCATGAAAACTATTGTGCCATCTATCATCCCTCTCCATAAGAAATGTTCTCACTCACATTGGCTGCACTATTTTATTCATTCATGTGATGTGGACATTACCAATTAGGCCAGCATTTATAGTTCGCCCTGAAATGCCCAGAGGACAACTAAGGATGAATTATATTGGTGTGAGTGGGATGTCACATGTCGACCAGACCAGGTAAGGATAACAATTTCCTAAAGAAAGATGTTAGTGAATCATTTGGGTTTTCACAATAATTGACATGACCACCTTTAGGTTTGATTTTTTTCCCCACACTTTTGATTTGAATTAACAATCTGCTTGAGTAGGATTCGATCCCAAGTTTTAACATGGTCTCCACATTACTAGTTCAGTGATATTACACTGTACTTGGCCTGGTTAGCATCATTTCAAACTTGTGGATTCAAACTCTTGTCAGAGACTGAAATCACCTAACATCAGAATCCATTGCAGTTCTGAAGTGCTGTATCCTGTGGATGAGATGGTATGTAAGGATGTTAGTTCCCCATTATCTCCGGTGCTTGTGATAGAGATTGAATCCTCCAGTAACCCAACTCAAAAAAAAAGCCTTTTCTTGTGTTCTGGCCAGCATCTGTTGTTCAATCAATGCCAAAAACCTTAATTAGCTGAGCTTTTATTCCAGGTGATTTGCAACATTCCTAGGGTAAATACTGCATTGCACTGGATGGCACAGATAGGTCATTTGTCCTAATTCGTTCCTGCTGTTTATGCTCCATTCGAGCTATGTTTCCATCTTTTATCATCTAAATCTATAATTGTAACATACCATCCCCTTCTCCCTGAAATGTTTGTCTTGTTTTCCCTCAAACGCATCCATGCAATTTGCTTCAGCCACACACTGTGTGCCAAATTCTTATCAGTCTCTTAGTGAAGATATTTCTTCTGATTTCACTATTGGATTTCATACATACTGTCTTATGTGGGTGGCTTCCAGTTGCCCTCTTCCCCACAAGCTCATCTTAAAAACATTACACAACAGTTGCAAAGTTCATAGTGATTTGATAAGTGAAGCTTCTTTTGAGAAGCTGCTAAATATCATCAACCTTGAGGAATTTGTCATGAAGTATTTATGAAATTGGTTAATTTCAAATTGCAAATCTAGAGTGGTATTATTCTAGCTTATCCACTACAACTCAGTGAAGAATGGAGCAGACATCTTCCAAGTGCTTAAACAGACTTTTATTTTATGTTTTTTCTGCTTTAGCAGAAGAATGATTGCATCATTTAATGTATTCTGTATATGCATTTATATGTGGTGTGATTTGGTTTATACTGAGCAACAATTGCTTCTATAAATTATTTAGTCAGTAGAAGAAAACAAGATTTTGAAAAGCTGCTCCATACAGGTTGGTTGATAGAATAAGAACGAATATACAATCATTAAACTGAAGAAAGCCACCAATCTGAAGAAGAAGACTCAGAAGTATGCTGAATAGAAAAGTGGTTCATCAAATATCCCTTCACACAGGTTTGAGCTTTACAGTTTCCACCCACTGGAGTCATAATTGCAGATTACACCGTTTAGAAAATGCAAATTCTGATTTGCATTGCAGTGAAATGCTCTTGTAGAGTCCAAGGTTGTGATTTTGAGGAAAAAGGTTGAAATTATATATGGGAGATAGTGAGGAAAGCAATCAGTCTGAGACTGGTACAGTTGAGAACAGAAGAGAGTCAAACAGTCAGGGCAGGCAGGGACAAGATGGGACTAATAAATTAAGCTACATTTATTTCAATGCAAGGGGCCTAACAGGGAAGGCAGATGAACTCAGGGCATGGTTAGGGACATAGGACTAGGATATCATTGCAATTACAGAAACATGGCTCAGGATGGGCAGGACTGGCAGCTTAATGTTCCAGGATACAAATGCTACAGGAAGGATAGAAAGGGAGGCAAGAGAGGAGGGAGATGGCATTTTTGATAAGGGATAGCATTACAGCTGTGCTGAGGGAGGATATTCCCGAAAATACATCCAGGGAAGTTATTTGGGTGGAACTGAGAAATAAGAAAGGGATGATATCCTTATTGTGATTGTATTATAGGCCCCTGAATAATCAGAGGGAAATTGAAAATCAAACTTGTAAGAACATCTCAGCTATCTGTAAGAATAATAGGGTGGTTATGGTAGGGGATTTTAACTTTCCAAACGTCTACTGAGACTGCCATAGTGTTAAAGGTTTAGGTGGAGAGGAATTTCTTATGTGCGTACAAGACAATTTTCTGATTTAGTATGTGGATGTACTTACTAGAGAAGGTGCAAAACTTGACCTACTCTTGGGAAATAACACAGGGCAGGTGACTGAGGTGTCAGTGGGGGAGCACTTTGGGGCCAGCGACCATAATTTTATTAGATATAAAATAATGATAGAGAAGGATAGACCAGATCTAAAAGTTGAAGTTCTAAATTGGAGAAAGGCCAAGTTTAACAGTATTAGGCATAAACTTTCGAAAGCTGATTGGTGGCAGATTGCTGGATGACTAAAGAAATTGAGGTGAAAATGTGTTGCTGGAAAAGTGCAGCAGGTCAGGCAGCATCCAAGGAACAGGAGATTCGACGTTTCGGGCATAAGCCCTTCTTCCTGAATTGAATCTCCTGTTCCTTGGATGCTGCCTGACCTGCTGTGCTTTTCCAACAACACATTTTCAGCTCTGATCTCCAGCATCTGCAGACCTCACTTTCTCCCTAAAGAAATTGCTGGTTTGGTTAAGAAAAAGAAGGAAGCGTATGTCAGGTAATCAGGAGGGCAAAAAGGGGAAATCAGATAGCTTTGGCAATTAGAATAAAGGAGAATCCAAAGAGTTTTTACAAATACATTAAGGACAAAAGGGTAATGGGGAGAGAATAGGGCCCCTCAAATATCAGCAAGGCGGCCTTTATGGGGTGCCCCAGAAAATGGGGGAGATACTAAATGAGTATTTTGCATCAGTATTTACTATGGAAAAGGGTATGGAAGATATGGACTGTAGGGAAATAGATGATGACATCTTGCAGAATGTCCATATTACAGAGGAGGAAGTGCTAGATGTCTTGAAACGGGTAAAGGTGGATAAATCCCCAGGACCTGATCAGGTGTGCCCTAGAACTCTGTGGGAAGCTAGAGAAGTGATTGCTGGGCCTCATGCTGAGATATTTGTATCATCAATAGTCACAGGTGAAGTGCCAGAAGACTGGAGCTCGGCTAATGTGCCACTGTTTAAGAAGGATGGTAAAGACAAGTCAGGGAACTATAGACCAGTGAGCCTGACATCGGTGGTGGGCAAGTTGTTGTAGGGAATCCTGAGGGACAGGATGTACATGTATTTAGTAAGACAAGGACTGATTAGGAATAGTCAACATGGCTTTGTGCATGGGAAACCATGTCTCACAAACTTGATTGAGCTTTTGGAGGCAGTAACAAAGAGGATTGATGAGGGCAGAGCGGTAGATGTGATCTATACGGACTTCAGTAAAATGTTCGACAAGGTTCCCCGTGGGAGACTGATTAGCAAGGTTAGATCACACGCAATACAGGGAGAACCAGCCATTTGGATACAGAATTGGCTCAAAGTTGGAGCGTTGTTTTTCAGACTGGGGGCCTGTGACCAGTGGAGTGCCACAAGGATCAGTGCTGGGTCCTCTACTTTTTGACATTAATGACTTGGATGTGAGCTTAAGATGTAGTTAGTAAGTTTGCAGATGACACCAAAATTGGAGGTGTAGTGGACAGCGAAGAGGGTAACCTCAGATTACAATGGGATCTTGACCAGATGGGCCAATAGGCTGAGAAGTGGCAGATCGAGTTTAATTCAGATAAGTGCGTGGTGCTGCATTTTGGAAAAGCAAATCTTAGCAGGACTTATACACTTAATGGTAAGGTCCTAGGGAGTGTTGCTGAACAAAGACACCTTGGAGTGCAGGTTCATAGCTCCTTGAAAGTGGAGTCGCAGGTAGATAGGATAGTAAAGGCGGCGTTTGGTATGCTTTCTTTTATTGGTCAGAGTATTGAGTACAGGAGTTGGGAGGTCATGTTGCAGCTGTACAGGACATTGGTTAGGCCACTGTTGAAATATTGCGTGTAATTCTGGTCTCCTTTCTATCGGAAAGATGTTGTGAAACTTGAAAGGGTTCAGAAAAGATCTACGCGGATGTTGCCAGGGTTGGAGGATTTGAGCAATAGGGAGAGGCTGAACAGGCTGGGGCTGTTTTCCCTGGAGCGTCAGAGGCTGAGGAGTGACCTTATAGAGGTTTACAAAATTATGAGGGGCATGGATAGGGTAAATAGACAAAGTCTTTTCCCTGAGTTCAGGGAGTCCAGAACTAGTGGGCATAGGTTTAGGGTGAGAGGGGAAAGATATAGAAAAGACCAACGGGGCACCTTTTTCACACAAAAGGTGGTACATATATGGAATGAGCTGCCAGAGAAAGTGATGGAGGCTGGTACAATTGCAACATTTAAGAGGCATTTAGATAGGTATATGAATAGGAAGGGTTTGGAGGGATATGGGCCAGGTGCTGTCAGGTGGGGCTAGATTGGGTTGGGATATCTGGTCAGAATGGATGGGTTGGACCAAAGGGTCAGTTTCATGCTGTACATCTCTATGACTATTATTTTCCTCATATTTATGACATGTTTATTACCCTCCTGCCAGGATGAGAAAAGCTCACTTTAAAAGTGACTTTTTGAAAGAAAAAGAAGTTTGTGAAGGTGCCTTCCATTTACACCAGCTGCTAATGCTTTGCAATTCAAAATAATAAAATAAATCTCATTTTACACCTACTAAAACTATAGGCAAATAATTCAGTTAATCAGACTGAAATTCTATTGCCTCAGAATTGAGCAAGATTATTTCTGTACATATAGATTTGCTGTTAACTTGTAAAATCAGAAAGCTTATTCAAAAGCACAAGAATTAGGAACAAGAAGACACCTTTTGGCTTTGCTTGGATGACCGTCTACTACAGTGTCACTTAACTATCATCACTATTTTCTTTGATTTCCTTAGTAATCAAAATTCTATATATGTATGTGTTGAATATATTCACCAATTAAGTGTCCAGAGCCCTCTGTGGTGGCGAATTCCAAACATTCAGCCATTTGAAGAAATATGTATTCATCCCAGTTCTGAAAAGCCAATGCCTCATTTTGCGGTTGACATTCCTGGTGCAAACAGCGAGAGGAATCATTCTCCAACGATGCACCAAATCAATGCAGTTAAGAATTTTCTTTTTTTATTCACTTGTGCTTGTCCTTAGTTGCCCTTGAGAAGGTGGTGTTGAGCTGCCATCTTCAGTCACTGCAGTTCATGTGCTGTAGGTAACCCACAATACTGTTAAGGAGGGAATAGTACGATTTTGACCCAGCGACGCTGAAAGAACTTATATTTCAATTAGATAATCTCTCATTCTTTTAAAATTCCCAGAAGTAAAGGCTCAGTCCACATTGGACAATTCAGGTTTTGAAACAGAGAAACTCTGGTCTCCTTCCTATTGGAAAGATATTGTGAAACTTGAAAGGATTCAAAAAAGATTTGCCAGAATATTGCCAGGGTTGGAGAATTTGAGCAATAGGGAGAGGCTGAACAGGCTGGGGCTGTTTCCCTGGAGTGTCGGAGGTTGAGGGGTGACCTTATAGAGGTTTACAAAATCATGAGGGGCATGGATAGGATAAATAGACAAAATATTTCCCCTGGGGTCGGAGAGTCCAGAACTAGAGGGCATAAGTTTAGGGGAAAGATATAAAAGAGATCTAAGGGGCAACTTTTTCACACACAGGGTGGTACGTGTATGGAATGAGCTGCACAAGGAAGTGATGGAGACTGGTACAATTGCAATATTTAAAGGTATTTGGATGGGTATATGAATAGGAAGGGTTTAGAGATTTATGGGCCGGATGCTGACAGGTGGGATTAGATTGGGTTGGGATGTGTGGTCAGCATGGACGGGTTTGTTTCCATGCTGTACATTTCTATGACTCTATGACTCTTTGACTGGGGCATTCTGGCGAAGTTCGCCAATAATACGAAGTTAGGTGAACAGGCATGCAGTTCTGAGGAGGTAGGAGGCTGCAGCAAGATTTAGACAGTCTCGAAGAGTGGTGCAAAAAAGAATACAGGCATGGACAATTTTCTAAATAGTGTGAAAATTCATAAAACCAAAGTACAAAGGGACCTGGGAGTGCTAGTTCAGCTTTCTCTAAAGGTTAACTTGCAGGTTGAGTCCATGATTAAGAAAGCAAATGTAATGTTGTCATGTATCTCAAGAGTGTTGGAATATATAGCAGCAATGTGATTCTGAGACTTTATGTCCAATTTTGAGCTCCACGCCTCAGGAAGGACATATTGGCACTGGAGTATGTCCAATGGCAATTCACACAGATGATCTCTGGAATGGTCGGCTTAACATATGATGAATGGCTCAGGATCCTGGGATTGCATTCATTAGAGTTTAGAAGGTTGAGGGGAGATCTAATAGAAACTTACAAGATAATGGAAAGCTAGACAGGGTGGAAGTTGGGAAGTTGTTTCCATTAGGCGGGGAGACTAGGGCCTGTGGGCACAGCCTTAGAATTAGAGGGGGTCAATTTAGAATGGAAATGAGGAGACATTTCTTCAGCCAGAGAGTGGTGGGCCTGTGGAATTCATTGCCATGGAGTGCAGTGAAGGCCGGGACATTAGATGTCTTCAAGGCTGAGATTGACAAATTCAGGATCACGCAAGGAATTAAGAGCTACAGATAGATTGCAGGTAAATGAAGTCAAAATGCCCATCAGTCATGATTAAATGGTGGAGTGGACTCGATGGGCCGAATTGCCTTACTTCCACTCCTGTGTCTTATGCCCTATGGTCTTATGGAGTTTGCACATTCTCCCCATGTCTGCATGGGTTTCCTCTGGGTGCTCCAGTTTCCTCCCACAATCCAAAAAATGTGCAGGTTAGGTGAATTGGCCATGCTAAATTACTCATAGTCTTTTTTTTAATTTCAAAAATATACTTTATTCATAAAATATTTTGATGATCTGTACAATTGGTCATGCCATACATACGTAAACATTCCATTTCTTTGCATACAGAGACAGAGTAATCATTCATATATACAGGTCTGTACAATTACTATCCACATATTTAGCTGGGGGGGTCAGCGGAGCCCCCTTACTGCGTCAGCCCCTGTGCTTAGGCAGGCAGACGTTACACAGTGGTCTTTCCCCACCGCACCTTGGCGGCAGCTGCCCCAAGCTTCAGCGCATCCCTCAACACGTAGTCCTGGACCTTGGAATGTGCCAGTCTGCAACACTCAGTCGGAGTCAACTCCTTCAGCTGGAAGATCAACAGGTTTCGGACTGCCCAGAGAGCGTCCTTCACCGAGTTGATGATCTTCCAGGTACAGTTGATGTTCGTCTCGGTGTGCCTCCCGGGGAACAGGCCGTAGAGCACAGAGTCCCGCGTCACGGCGCTGCTCGGGACGAACCTCGACAAACACCACTGCTTCTTCTCCAGAGGAACATTCCAGAAGGAGGTGTGTGATAGTCTCGTCCCCCCTCCGCAGCTGCTTCGAGGGCAGCGTGCGGTGCGGCTGAGAGTCCGGGCGTGCATAAAGGATCTCACAGGCAGACCCCTTCTCACCACCAGCCAAGTTATGCCTTGGTGCTTGTTGGAAAGTTCTGGTGATGAGGCATTCTGCCAAATGGCTTTGACAGTCTGCTCAGGGAAGTGCTTGATAGGATCCGCCCTCTCCTTTTTCCGAAGGGTCTCAAGGACACTATGTGCTGACCACTTCCTGATGGACTTGTGGTCAAAGGTGTTTTACTTCATAAACTTCTCCACGAAGGACAGGTGAAACGGAATAGTCCAACTACTCGGAGCATTCCACGGTAGCGAGGCCAGGCCCATCCTTCGCAACACCGGGGACAGGTAGAACCTCAGTACGTAGTGACACTTGGTGTTTGCATACTGGGGATCCATGCACAGCTTGATGCAGCCACACACAAAGGTGGCCATCAGGGTGAGGGTGGAATTGGATGTGCTTTTTCCCCCCATTGCCCAGATCTTTATACCTTGAGTCCCTTTGGACCCGGTCCATCTTTGATCTCCTTGTGAATTGGAAGATGGCCCGGGTGACTGCAGCGGCACGCGTTCTGGGAATAGGCCAGACCTGTGCCACTTATAACAGCAACGACAGTGCCTCACACCTGATGACCAGGTTTTTTCCCGCGATGGCGAGCGACCATAGCTTCCATCTGCCCAGTTTCTGCCTCACTTTACTGATATGCTCCTCCCAAGACTTGGCCCACGCCCCTGCCCCCCCGAACCAAATACCCAACACCTTCAGGTGGTCGGTCCTGACGGTGAAGGGGATCGAGGATTGGTCGGCCCAGTTCCCGAAGAGCATGGCCTCGCTCTTGTCTCGGTTTACCTTGGCCCCCGAGGCCCATTCGAACATATGCACAAGAGTCTGTGCACAGACAGCGGATCCGAGCAGAAGACGGCGACGTCATCCATGTATAGGGAGGCCTTAACCTGCAGGCCCCCGCTGCCAGGAATAGTCACCCCTCTCAGGCTCGCATCCTTCCTGATGTACTCGACAAATGGCTCTATGCAGCACACAAACAAGGCAGGAGAGAGAGGGCAGCCCTGCTCGACTCCAGATCTGACTGGGAAGCTATCTGATTCCCACCCATTGATTGAGACTGCACTGACAATGTTGGTGTAGAGCAGTCTGATCCAATTGCAAATTCCCTCCCCAAAGCCCATTTTGGAGAGAACATCTCTCATATACCTGTGTGATATCCTGTCAAACGCTTTCTCCTAGTCCAGGCTGATGAGGCAGGTGTCCAAGCCTCTGTCCTGCACGTAGGTGATTGTATACCTCAGGAATGTGAGAATCTCAGCTATCTTCCTGCCGGCTACAGCACAGGTTTGGTCAGGGTGAATCACTGACCCCAGAGCAGACCTGACCCGGTTGGCGATAACCTTTAACAAAATTTTGTTATCCGCATTCAATAGTGTGATCGGTCTCCAATTTTTGATTTCCTCCCTCACCCCTTCCGCTTGTAGATGAGGGTGATGATGCCTTTTCTCATGGATTCACTCATGGTACCTGCCTGAAGCATACTGACATACACTTCCAGCAGGTCCTGGCCTATCAAGTCCCACAGAGCAGAATAGAGCTCGACCGGTAAGCCGTCACTTCTGGGAGTTTTATTCTTTTCGAAGGACTCGAGGGCCTTGATCAGCTTGTCCAGCGATAGCGGCTGGTCCAGCCTCTCCCGTGTTCTGTCATCTAAGACCTCCATGATAGAGGACAGGAATGACTGGGAGGCCATGCTGTTGGTTGGCTTTGTGTCATACAGACTGGCATAGAAGGATTTGCTGATCCTCATGACGTCAGCCTGAGATGACGTTATCGAGCCGTCTTCTTCCTTCAGGCTGCTGAGCACAGAGCTCTCTTTGTGCATCTTCTAGAAGAAGAAATGTGAGCATGTCTCGTCCTGCTCCACCGAGCAGACCCTGGACCAGAAGACTATCTTGCAGGCCTCCGAGGCAAAGAGCGAGGCTTGCTGGCCCTTCACCTCCTTGAGGTCTTCCGTGACATCGACCCCCATCGTCTGCAGCAGGAGCAGGAGCAGGTTCTGCAAACTTTCCTGGAGCTGGGACAGTTTTCCCTGCCTCCCTCTCACCTCCTGAACACCTTTGAGGATGAAGAACCTCTTGATGTTCCCTTTTACTGTTTCCCACCAGTCTGCTGGGGACTCAAAGAGGGGCTTCACAATTCTCCAACCTTCATACTCCCTCTTGAGCTCCTCAATGTTTCCCGGTGTCAACAGCTTTGTGTTCAGCTTCCACGTTCCCTTACCAGCCCGTTGCTCATCCTGTAGGTGGCAGTTGGCCAGCAGGAGGCAGTGGTCAGAGAAGAACACCGGCTTGATGTCGGTGGATCTGACTGAGAACATTCGGGACACAAACAGGTAATCTACCCTTGAACAGATAGACCCATCTGCCTGTGACCAGGTGTATCTACGCTTTGCTCCATCTGCAGGGGTGCTGAAAACATTGTGCAGCTTGGCATCTTTTACCGTTTCCATCAGGACTCTGGACGTGGTGTCCAGTTTACTGTCCCCCCCCCCATCCCCCCCCGCCGCCGGATCCTCCAACTGCATCAATGATACAGTTGAAGTCTCCAGCCAGAATGACTGGCCTGGACGTAGCCAGCAACTGTGGAAGCTGCTGCAGGACGGCCAACCTGACAACCTCACTCTTACCCACTGGGGCGTACACATTAATCAGTCTTGGGGAGCATTCCTATACATGATGTCGATGACGAGGAGGCGTCCGCCCACCACCTCCTTAACCTCAGAGATGGTGAAGTTGCCTCCTCACAACAGGATACCCAGGCCGGAGACGCAGCTATCGTTGTCCTCCTGACCAAACTCGACCATCTCCTGTAGCTGCTGAGGTGCGGTTATCCCACACTCCTGCAGAAACAGGATGTCGGCTTTAATGTTGGCCAGGAAGGCCATCGTAGAAACACATCGCATAGCCGATTTGATGCTATGCACATTGATACTGGCAATTCTTATCCCCATTTTAACAGTTTACAAGGTTACTAGTGTCCATTCGCTGCTAGTCTTGCCTCTCTGGGGTAGCTGTGTGCATGCCCGTGGTGACGGCAAACAGTTGGACCCTCCCAGGGGTGAGGTAACTGTCCAGCTCCACGCTGGGGCCATTTCCCCGCACTGGTGTCTTTGGGTCGGGCCCAGGGTCCACACAGTCCAGTTCTCTGACAGCGGTGCTGTCACAGGACCGCTGTTCCCAGTTACCTGGAGCTGTGTGGCGGTGGGTACCTCGTAGTTCTCACCGGGTGGGGAGTGGTCTTTACCCATCCCCTCAGAGGGATCGTCTTTTCCTGTTTGAGCGGTGCTGCCCTCCCTTTTCCCCACGGCGCTCTGTCTCTTCCTCTGGTGACATCCCTCCTTGCTCCTGTCCTCACCATCGGAAGAGCTGCCTGTATCCTCGTCATGTAGGTGTCACTTCCCCCTTTGCTAGGTGGCTTTGGGGGCCTGGCAAGGTCTCCTTTTCCTGCTTTTGACAGTAATCCAATCCTCTGCCTCCTTTGTTCCCTCCTTCTCCATTTCTTCCGTCTGTCTTGAAGGAGCTTGGATCGTTGATGCACCTCCCCACTGTCTGCCATCTGCTCTTCCTTCTGGGTGCTTCCAGACGCCGTTCCCATGCTGTTTTGTGGTACCTTGCTGGTCTTAGTCGGTCCACAGCTCGTGTTGCCACCTCCGGCCATCTGTGTATAGGTGGCGGCCCCTCATCTTGGACAGGCCTTGTACATGTGGCCCCCCTCTCCGCACAGATTACAGTTCTTGGCCTCCTTACATTCCTTGGTTGGGTGGCCTTCCTGCTTGCAGTTTCGACAGACGGTCGCCTTACAATCCGCCACCATGTGGCCTGACCTCCCACAGGTTTAGCACACTTTCGGCTGCCCTGCATATGTCAGGTAACCTCTGCTTCCTCAGATGGCAAAGCTGGAGGGTGGGTGGAAGATGTTCCCACTGGCATCAATCCTCAGGGTTACCCTGACCTGCTGCTTGCTGGTCCAGATCCTGAAAGGATCGACCACATAGGTGCTTTCTCCCTCGACTTGGATGTATCTTCTCAGGAAGGTCAGGACGTGGGGCTTGTACATATGAATTCTTCTGACTCCACTGCACAGGAAGCACACACAACGGGACCGCCGACAACATGGAGAACAGAGGTTCCCCTTCCTTCTCCTTGAAGACCTTCAGGAGCTGCTCACAATTCTTCACGCTCCTGAAGGTCACGTCGAAATAGCCTGTGCTGGGGAAATCCTGCAGGCTGTACACATTTTTTTTATTTCAAAAATATACTTTATTAATAGAATATTTTGATGGTCTGTACAGTTGGACATGCCATATATATGTAAACATTCCGTTTCTTTGCATACAGAGATCAGAATTTATCATTTGTATATACAGGTCTGTATGTTTATCAATCATATATCCATATATTTAGCTGAGACGTCAGCAGAGCCCAAACGACTGCATGGGCTCCCTGTTCTTCTTTAGGCAGGCAAATGTTACACGGTGGTCTTTCCCCACCGCGCTTTGGCGGCAGCTGCCCCGAGCTTCAGTGCATCCCTCAACACATAGTCCTTGACCTTGGAATGTGCCAGTCTGCAACACTCAGTCGGGGTCAACTCCTTCAGCTGGAAGATCAACAGGTTTCGTACTGCTCAGAGAGCGTCCTTCACCGAGTTGATGATCCTCCAGGCACAGTTGATGTTCGTCTCGGTGTGCGTCCCGGGGAACAGGCCGTAGAGCACAGAGTCCCGCGTCATGGCGCTGCTCGGGACAAACCTCAACAAACACACTGCATTTCTCTCCAGACTTCTCCTGCATAGGCACATTCCAGAAGGAAATGTGTGACAGTCTCGTCCCCCTCACAGCCGCTTCAAGGGCAGTGTGTGGTGTGGCTGAGACTCCGGGCGTGCATAAAGAATCTCACAGGCAGAGCCCTTCTCACCACCAGCCAAGCCATATCTTGGTGCTTGTTGGAAAGTTCTGGCGATGAGGCATTCTGCCAAGTGGCTTTGACAGTTTGCTCAGGGAATGGCTCGATAGGATCCACCCTCTCCTTTTCCTGAAGGGTCTCAAGGACACTACGTGCTGACCACTTCCTGATGGACTTGTGATTCATGTACTAGGAGACCCAGATTCCTTATCCTGTCAAGAGTTCTGTAACCTCTCAATTTCAATCATCTGTTTGACATCTTACACTTTATATTCTATTCACAACATCTTCATTCACTCACTGAGTCTACCTACATCCTTTTGTTTATCCTTTTCCTAACTTATTTTCCTACTATTTTTGAATCATCAGCAAATTTAGCTACTATACCTTCAATCCCTTCATTCTAGTCAAACAATATAAATTGTTAGAAGTTGAAGACCCAGCATCTTTCCAGTCAGAAAATTCTGTACTTGTCCCTAGTCTGTTCCTATTAGCAAACCAATTCTTTATCCATGTCAGCAAATAATACCCTACACTCTTGCTTTTCTGTTCTGTAATATCCTTTGCTATGGCACCTCATCAAATATTTCCAGAAATCTAAGTACAACACGTTCACTGGTCACTCTTTGTCCACAGCACATGCATGATTTTCCTGTTTGCAAAACCAGCTTTGAATTCCATGAGGACCTGGGCATTTGTCAGCCCAGAACTCCACAAAATGTACTCAATACTGTTTCTTTGGTGATTGTTGCTGACCCATGCTTACTTTAACATTTCTTTTTAAATGTCCATAGAAATTCTTGCTATCTCTTTTATCCCACTTATTAGTTTTAAGTTGCACTTTTACCACTCTAATAATCATTCTTTCCTTTTTGTATAGTCTGTCTAATCTACTGACCTTTCACCAATCTTTGGACAATATACTATCTTTAGCGTTAGTTAACCATGGATGGTGAGAAATCTCTCTTAGAAATTTTAGTTCTCGTTTGTATGAAATGCCAGAAGTATCCCCATAAATATCTGCCACTGCATTTCTATTGTCTATCCATTAAGCTAATTTTGCAGTTTATTTAGCTAGTTCTGCTTTTTCCAGAGATGTGTATTAACATTCTTTGAGCAGGCTGATTAAAAATACCTAAAATACTCGTCCTTAACGCACTATTCTTTCAAGATGTAGAAGACAAGGAGCAGAAATAGACATTCAGACCTTGAGTCTGCTTTGCCATTCAAAGAGATCATGGCTGATCTTATCATCAGGAATAGTCCTGGTCTTCCTCAGCCAGTCAAAGATGTTTTCCTCAAACAGGAGTGAGGAGTCTGATCCATCACAATGATCTTGGCCCTTCCAGCCAGATTGTAGGATAGATTTTCCTGCAATGAACTAAAGAGAAGGATTGAGTATGATGGGAATAGTTGAAAGGGCTGTCTGTAACCATTCAAGGTGCCGTGGCCATTCACAGTGAGTGAGCACAAAGCACTGAACAGAAAGAGTTGTTTGGTAAGGAGAGGTGGGTGAGAAGCCTTAAATGGATATGATGTATGTGATACTGAAGTTTGCAGTCTATCACCAGTGGGGACGTCATGTTTGCATTGGCAGACTTAGAATGACTGATTGCCCCCTGAGGTGTGAGGGAATAGATAGAAGATGGTGCGACTTAGCCTTGCAGAGCGCAGGAGATCATTGATCTTCTTATTGCCCATTTCTTTTCCATTAAGACACAGCATTGACCTCTGCCAAGGCAGAAAAGGACAGACCTTGTTATGTGGGTCAGCAAGGAAAAAGAGCATACTTTCTCTCCATGACCTGTCTTCTAAGCAGCACCTGCAGGATACTTTTGATGATTTTGGTGCCAACTTGCCTTTCTGAAGACTCACTTCTTGATTTCTGGGGTTAACTACCACCGTTCAAAGGGGGGTCCTGTCTCTCGGTGTCTGAAGTGAGGTCTGGCTGGCGTTTAAATGGGACTTTGACACAAAGAAAGGTTGTGCCAATGATGAGAACCTCTAGCTCACTTGTCACATGATTCATTGAGTAACTCGTGTAATTTTTCATAGGTAGTGAGATGAGAAGCACATGATTGGGCTAGAGAACTCCCCTGGGCTGTGACGGATATCATATGATACAATATGCCCAACATTTTACTTTAACTTCATATTTTATTCGTTCACAGGAAAAGGATATCACTGGCTAGGCCTATAATTATTCATCCCTAATCACACAGAGGGCAATTAAGAGTCACCCACAGTCAGCTGTAGGACTGGAGCCATATGTAGGCCAAACCAAGTGATGATGGCGGTTTTGTTCCGTAAAGGTCATCAAAGGACATTACATTAATATTTCAGCCCAGGTTTCAAAGTGATGTTTTTATCTTGACTAGAAACAGTCCTTGGTTACTCTGAAGAGATTAATCGTCTGTTTGATATGTCTGAGGAATGTCCTTCTGTGAGGAAGTGGACAGGAGTGATGGTTCAAGGATTAGGAAGGGAATTTTTTTAAAGGGTAATCTGCTGCCTAAACACCAAATGCAGTATCGTTTCCTCTGTTAGTTGAATTAATCCAAGATGATGAGTAGTGAAAGTCTTCGCAGACAATTGAAGTTCAGAGTCAAATTTAACCAGCGTAAAGCTGCAATTAAGTAGCTTCAGAATCATGACATCTATGTTTTTTGTGAGCTATGAGTGTCTTTGGCTGTACCAAACTTTGTTACTGATTTCTAATTGAGCTTGAGAAGGTAATGGTGAACTGCCTCCTTGAAACACTGCAGTGCATGTGGTCTAGAGACTCCCAGCCAATTAACCATAACCATTGATATGATGGATGTTAGCCTGAGAGCACACACTGATTCTGGAGTGCCTATTTGCCAGTGGTTTTGCAGAATTTTATGGAGGCATCACTGATGACAACACTCTCAGGTTTAGAGGTGCCTGAATGTCCATATCTCAATGCATTCTGGAAGGCAAATAACACTTCTGCTCTGTAGACCACCAGCTTACTGTCAATCTGAGGCCTTTGTCTTTGAATACTGTTTTCCTCAAATGGCCAAATTGCCGAAAGTCTAGTATTTCACCATGGATCTTGATAGAAGCTGTGATCTACAGTGGTAATGCCTGGCACAAGCTAATAGCTGTGAAAGTCACAGTTAGAGGCTGATACGGCACAGTGGTTAGCACTGCTGCCTCACAGCGCCTGAAGACCCGGGTTCAATTCCCGACTCAGGCGACTGACTGTGTGGAGTTTGCACGTTCTCCCCGTGTCTGCGTGGGTTTCCTCCGGGTGCTCCGGTTTCCTCCCACAGTCCAAAGATGTGCAGGTCAGGTGAATTGGCCATGCTAAATTGCCCGTAGTGTTAGGTAAGGGGTAATGTAGGGGTATGGGTGGGTTTCGCTTCGGCGGGTCGGTGTGGACTTGTTGGGCCGAAGGGCCTGTTTCCACACTGTAAGTCTAATCTAATCTAATCTAATCTAATCTCATCAGAGACAGGTGATGGACTCACAACTTAAGGGTCGCCACTCTTCAGTATGAGTGGAGTGGCTGAGAAGGCAGAACCTTCAGGGAGTGAGTTTGGAAGATGCTTTGGAGGCGACCTTTATCATTGCTAGGCTTACCTGAAATTTGAGAAGTCATTACATGATATTAAGATACAGTTCTAAGCATTGATTTTAGGGGAGCTGTGATCACTGTTAATAATAAAAGCAGTTGACCATGTGCAAACAATATTCTGATCATTTATTGAGTTTATTATAAGATATATTAGTTAATTATGTAATCTGTATATACAATTATGACAATTGAAATGGTTCACTGATACCAGAGGACAAAGATGTTGTTGGTATGGAAAGTTGTGAAGGCAACATCCAACGTATTAGGAAATTCCTCCTTGGCTTTTCCTCTTCCTCTTCTGCTGATTTATCTTTCATTTTTGAGAAGGACTTTTATTGGTCAGAGCATTGGGTGTAGGAATTGGGAGGTCATGTTGCAGCTGTATAGGACATTGGTTAGGCCACTTTTGAAATATTGTGTGCAATTCTGGTCTCCCTGCTGTGGGAAGGATGTTGTGAAACTTGAAAGGAGAAGATTTACAAGGACGTTGCCAGGGTTTGGCGGATTTGAGCTATAAGGAGAGGCTGAATATGCTGGGGCTGTTTTGTCTGGAATATCAGAGGCTGAGGAGTGACCTAATAGAGTGCTGGCAAATGAGACTAGATTAATTTAGCTTGGATGAGTTGGACCGAAGGGTCTGTTTCTGTGCTTTACATCTCTATGACTTTATGACCAGTGTGTGGATCAGGAGTCTTTAACATGAGAGCAACTCTCTAATTGACTCCTGCACATCTCTATGACACAAGACAGCTCCTTGATGAGTACTGCTGACCACAAGCATTATAGGATGGGGATTGCTTGCTGCCATTGAGTGCCTGTTGATAACCACTATTTTTAGGGACTGGTAACATACTGAGTCAGTTAGTTATCTGAATCCTTTTGGCCAATAACCATGGAGAGCTACACGCAATGCTGGATGACCATTGCCCCCTTGTCCAGTTCCATTTGAAGCTTGTTTTTGATTCTTAAAATGAATGAAAACTTGTTATTTTCAGAGACACTTATAGTTGGGTATGTCACATCTGATAAAAAATGTTCTTATACTTGTTAAAGACTAGTTACCACTATAATAAAGTGAAGCAAAATCTCATGCAACACAAAAGATACTAAATCTGAAATACTAAGAAAGCACAGTTTTAAAGGGGACCCCATTTTCCTACAGATATGAATGTTATGTGTGGAATAATTAACATTTGGGAATGAATGCTGAAGTTGCACTGAAGAATGATCATCCTAATATTTGACTTAACAGTTTCACGTGACTTGAAGTGTAAAAAAAAGTCAGTGATCAAGGCCTTGCCATATAATTTTTAGAGAATATGATTCTAAGATAATGAAATGGTTCCTGATGGTAAGTACTAAAATTAAAGTCAAAGAGATTTGTGACAATTGAAGGCTGAGGAGGAACAATAATTAATAAGGGTTAACCGCATGCTGGATGCAGATGAAGAGAAACTGGAGAATTCCCTGGATAATCTTTTGCTCTACTTATATGTCTTTGTATGCAAACAACAACAATTAATAGCACTGCTGCAAAAATGAAGGAATATCACTGAGTAGAGACAGTGCATTTGAAGTTTGAATCTCCCCTACTTACCTGCAATAGAAGTTTTAATTTTAATTATCTCTGCAATGTCTCCAAGTCACATTTTGTCAGACAATAATACAAATCAAGTAAAGTAGATTTGCAGTGAAGCTTTTGTTTAAACAAATGAAAGGTTAGTTTATTACAAGCTATTTGCTAAAGGTTCATTTATAAAAAGTTATTAACATGAAAATGTAGATAGCAAATTAGTCAAATACAAATTTCAAATACAGATAAGACAAAGCAAAATTTATGTGTCAAAATTCCTAATATACTGTTGTGTGACATTGCTGGAGTTTTTTGCTGATGAAGTCAGATCCAGTATTTGTGATTCAGCTGTTGAATAGTTGGCATTTGCTCATAAATTAGACTGAAGATAGAGCAGGTGTCCTGGTAAAAAATGAGGTCTGCAGATGCTGGAGATCACAGCTGCAAATGTGTTGCTGGTCAAAGCACAGCAGGCCAGGCAGCATCTCAGGAATAGAGAATTCGACGTTTCGAGCATAAGCCCTTCATCAGGAATAAGAGAGAGAGAGAGCCAAGCAGGCTAAGATAAAGGGTAGGGAGGAGGGACTAGGGGGAGGGGCGATGGAGGTGGGATAGGTGGAAGGAGGTCAAGGTGAGGGTGATAGGCTGGAGTGGGGTGGGGGCGGAGAGGTCAGGAAGAGGATTGCAGGTTAGGAGGGCGGTGCTGAGTTGAGGGAACCGACTGAGACAAGGTGGGGGGAGGGGAAATGAGGAAACTGGAGAAATCTGAATTCATACCTTGTGGTT